>NW_015665830.1:125420-138475 GCF_001515625.1 Sinocyclocheilus rhinocerous | reverse complement strand
GAGTGCGTGTGTGTGTGTGCATGTGTGTGTGTGTGAGTGCATGTGTGTGCATGTGTGTGTGTGTGCGTGTGTGTGAGTGCATGTGTGTGTGTGTGAGTGCATGTGTGTGCATGTGTGTGTGTGTGAGTGCATGTGTGTGTGTGCATGTGTGTGTGTGTGTGTGAGAGCATGTGTGTGCATGTGAGCATGTGTGTACGTGTATGTGTTTACCTGCTTCAGTGTCACACAGCTGCTGCTGTTCACAGGTTTCTCTCCATTCTTTAATCAGGGAAAACCATTATAAATAAGCCTCACACTGAACACACATCAACACAATCACATTATAAAAACTGATATGAAGCACATCTCAGAAATCTAAAGCTACTAACATGTTGTAAGGTGAACTCTCTCTTCAACAAGTGTCTCTGATCTAAGCTTTGGTAGAGAAACATACACAGAGAGCATCTGAATGAAAACAATAATGTACTGTTTAGTAGTGAAACATACAGCACTGTTCTTCAGCCGATCTCCTTTCCATCTCTCCTCCACCACAGACTGAATCATAGAGACATCGTGCTGGACACTGGTGACGGTGCTGCCGATGGAGGCCACGCTCTGCACACACACACACACACACACACACACCAGTGTAAGCTCACGTCTCTCTCTCTCACACACACTCACACACCGATCAGTGTGAGCTTACGTCTCTCTCACACACACACTCTCTCTCTCTCTCTCTCATCTCTCTCTCACACACACACACACACAGATCAGTGTAAGCTCACGTCTCTCTCTCACACACACACACAAATACACAGATCAGTGTAAGCTCACGTCTCTCTCTCACACACACACTCACACACTCTCACACACACACTCTCTCTCTCTCACATACACGTGTACGCTCACGTCTCTCTCACACACACACACCGATCAGTGTGAGCTCACGTCTCTCTCTCACACACACACACACGCACGCACACAGATCAGTGTGAGCTCAGGCTAAAATGTACTTTAAATAATATAATTTAAATATATATTTTTAAATAAAATGTACTTTAACACACCCACCCCCCTCACACACTCACACAAACACTCTCACACACACATACTCTCTCTCTCACACACTCTCTGTCTCACACACACACACAAACACTCTCACACACTCTCTCTCGCTCTCTCACACACACACACTCTCTCTCTCTCTCTCACACACACACCTTCTGCAGCTCCTCTATCGTCCGCGGCAGCGCGATCAGATCAGAGGAGGATTTGATGTTGGTCTTCAGGTGATTCACAGCAGAATCCAGAGCGCTGAGCTGCAGAGACATGAACACCATCACACTGATACTGACACGAGTGCTGTTCTCAGATCTTCATGTGTTTCACTGCTAAACCACTCTGAGAGGAGTGTGTAGCTCATCACACACACACACGGGTCGGAGGTCAGTACCTTCTGATTGATCTCGCTCAGGTTGGACCAGAGTTTGGCCAGGCCTCTGTCTCCGCTCTCCAGCTCGTCCAGCTTCGTCTGTTTGTCCTTCAGATCTTCACTGAGCTTCAGGATCTCGTGTGACGAGAGCTTCTGACTGCTCTCCACTGTCAAACACCAACCAGACCATCACAACCATTAATGCTCAGGCGTCTCTGAAGTCAACATGAAACACTGTTCACATCTGTGATGCAACACAGTCCATAAAAACAGGATAATTCAACTGATCGGCTGGTGAAGTGTGTCTATATGAAGAGAGTGATGGCAGAAGAAGTGGAGATAACGCTCATACAGACTAATGTGTCTTTCTCTGTAATAACATGACTGATGAATCGTTAGAGCAGGATCATTAGCTGCAGTAAATCATAGGGATGCACCAAATGTTAGCCAACCGAAATTATTCGGCTACAAATAGCAAAAAAAAACAAAAAACCTCTTTTGGGGTTCGGCTGAATAAGAGAAGAGACTGAATAAAGTTTACTGAACAGTGACGTGACACGATCAAATAAGAGTTTGCAGACACATCGCAGTGTGAAAGCACTGAGGTCTTTCTGCGGCTTTCTGCCAAAATAACAGCTCCATCAACATTCATAAACGCTAGTGTTGTAATTTTTACATTGCTAGTGTTGTTCTGTAAAATAAAAAAAATGTAAGCATAATAATAATAATTACAACAGCTCTATTAATACATTCACACATAGTGTTTAAATTGGGATCTGTAATATTGTCTAATGTTTTAAACGACGTCTCTTCTGCTCAGCGAAGCTGCATTTATTGCACAGTAAAAAATACATGCCTGATTCAAGAAAATGACCAAAACAATATCACTTTACTAACTTCAGTTAAATTGTGCTTTGTTTGGTATAATGTTAAAAAATGTTCAGTGTTAAATAAACATTTCTAAATTGTTATTTTGTAATTGATTTTTTCTTTAAGAAGCAAGACAAAACTGTAAACATCACATTTTGGCTATTTAATTTATACAATGGTGAAAAAAATTGGCCAAATACATGGGGGGGAAAAACACGGAAACCCGTGATCGTTATTTGGCCCAGTGTTTCATTTTGTTGGGCTTGGGCCAGGAATGTTGCTTTCGGTGCATCCCTAGTAAACCAGCTTGATCTGATGTTGCCTTGAGCAGCAGCGGTGCACGTACTGATGTGGATCTTCTCCTTCATGGAGTCCAGGTCCTCTTTGAGGGCGATCTGCATCCAGATGAGTCCAGCGCAGGCCATGACACACGCTGCCAGAAGCACGAACACACACAGCGGGTAACAGAGCGAGCAGCACCGCAGTGAGCTCCTGCAGAACACAGACAAACACCATCAGATCTCTGAAGCTCGTCTGTCTCAGCGCTGAAGACCATCATCCTGCTCTCTCTGTCTCAGCGCTGAAGACCATCATCCTGCTCTCGCTCTCTCTCTCGCTCTCTCTCTCTCTCTCTCTCTCTCTCTCTCTCTCCACATGACTGTCACGACTAGAAACCCACTGCAAGGATCTGATCTTCTATGCAGATGTTTGGAGTTTATTACTAGTGAGGCATTTCAACTCAAATCATTATTTTGTGTCCAGTTATCTGTGTTTGTAAAGTAGGTGTGTTCTGATCACCCTGTCCTTCTTTAGCTCTCGATAACATGCAGCCAGCTGGACATCAAGACCGGTTTCAGCGCTCAGAGACGCTTCTGTGCCAGTTTCCCTCTACTGTGTGTTACAGACCTGTGCACCGACATCTGAGATGATGATGAAAGCTTTCTTTCTCTTCTTAAACTTAAAGCAACAAATCCAGCAGAAGAAACCGTGATCTTCATCTTCTCGATCGCACAGACAGCTCATTCCTCACACTTTAATTGTATTTATAGCTGCATTAATAATAAAACAGGCCATGTGAGGAACGATTAACTCCGAGTGTAGATTAGTATGAAGCTAAATTAAACACACTGTAGTGCATCTACACCTGAAGTTACCAACCTGTGAAATGTTATTTCATTTTTAACGAGTCCTTCCCTGATGTGTCTATTCCTGAAGACACGATAACAACTGAACTGATCTGAGGAGCTTCATCTCGGCTCGTCTGGATGGAAGCTATTTTCTGACCATTTTAAATACATCAATTCAATTATAAAAATTAAAACCAGATTGAATAACAATTTCAAAAACTATTTTTCACTGCAATCCCGAGGCAAGATTGCCAATCTTAAAATTTCATTTTCATTTTTATAATTGAACCGATTTATTTAAAAATAGGCAGAAAATACTTTCCATACTTCTGGTAGTTTGTATCTCCCACTTTGTGTTCAGTAAAACTTTAGATGAGGGAACACTATTCACTATTAACCAAGAGTTTTCCCTCCATAAACTCCTGATTACTGCTCGCTGACCGTCAGTAAGCTTGTAGTAGTTAGGTTAGGTATGGGTCGGGTTCAGCAATCTAAAATATGATCATGCAGAATAAGACGTTAATATGTGCAGAAGTACTAACAAACAGCCTATATGCTAGTAATATGCATACTGATAAGCAAATAGTTAGTCCATCTAGTTGTCATAAACTGTCAAACATATTTTCTACACATTTCTATTAGTCTTTCTGTAAATCTGCCATGAATTGTGGAGGTGAATCTTGGCTTTCACTAATGAAGAGAATGCAGATCAGCTAATGATAAACCAGCTCTCTCTAACTCCTCATACAGTGCTGTTACCTGCGTTTCTAATAATGTATTTTCACCTTTGTGCCCATATTTATTTTTCTATATCATAACGACGTTGTAATGTGTGTTTTCTGTTATTTTGTCAGACTACTAATAAAAGTGTAACTGTGAATCCTATCCAGTCTCTTTCAATCAATGTCCCACGAACAGTAATGTGTAAATGTGTACTGTTGAAATAGATATATGGCACACAGAAGTGCATGTCAGTACAGTAACTGCATCCGAACTGTTGCCATAGTTTACATCAGGTGATACTAACAGAGAGCACTGTTATACTGACAACATGACTGAGCGTTTCTGATCTTGTTAGTAAACAATGACACAAGGACTTTTCATTCTGATGGCACTGATATGTTCATTGATATAAATACTTAATTTTTAGAGATGTACGTTTATATTTAGTATGAATTGTTTTGGGAAATGCACACACTTCATTGCAGTTATTAAGGATGATTGGATAAATGCACCAAAGCGACTGAGCAAGACTGTATGATATATCCGAGCACACACTCACGTCCCGAGCAGGCCCCGGCCGAAGCCCCGCTCCTCTGCGCCGGACTCGGCCTCGCTCTCGGTGCCGGTGTCGGTCCCGGTCCGCAGCAGCCGGTGTCCGCTGCTCTGCTTGCTCTTCCTGCGGCTGTCGCTGAGGCCGATGAGCGCGTTTAGCTCCTTCCGCTTCTTCATCTTCTTCTGCGGACTCATCGCCGAGCGGATCCGGTGTCGCTGCGGCGTGTTTACCGTCAGACGAGCCGCTTCAGCTTCAGCGTCCGGTGCTCATCTGAGGAACGGCTGAGGGCGGGTTCTCCTGCGGTTCTCGAACGCGTCGCTGTTTAACACTCTTCAGGAGAAGCGAGCCGTGTTTAATCCAGCTTTAGCTCGGTGTGAACCCGGCGATCAGCTCCGGTCCATCATATTAAACCCCGTTCGCTAGTTTCACTGAACTCTTCCTGTCGCGTCTGAATCTGATGTCATGACACAAATATAAAGCAAAAACATATTTAACGTTACATTGCACATATATTATCGCTAAAGAATCAAATCTGTCTGGTTCAGCACGAACATTTGATCCTCCTTCCGGTCCTGACAGGAAGCGCTCCTGATTGGAGGAACACAGTAGGACGCGTCGTTGCGCGGGTGACGTCATCAGGCAGTGACGCGCTCGTGCTCCAGGCGGCGCTCTGTCCGCTTTCACTAAACATTTATCACAGTGCTGTTCCTATCATTACATTCACGAGTGAATATTGCTGCCACTGGCTGGATTTACTCATCTAAACACAGAATTTCAGATAGGTCTAATTTTGGCAGCAAACAGTTCCAAACCTTTAACGATCTATTTGATGCGACTCTGTGCTTTACTGTAGTGTTCTTTCACATGTTTTGTCACTGAGGCGGCCAGTTTGAGCAAACATCCCAGTATGATTTAACCTAGTATAACAAAAGGAAAAGTATTAAGACTTTAAACATTTTAAATAAAGATAATTTTTTTACCAAGTTCAAGATTGAGGATGATTCACACTAAACTATTTTCTGCAAGTTTTTTTTTTTTAATAATTCACAATTTATGTAAACAGTGCAACATCAAAAACAGAGGAAAAAAACATGGGCGTCAGAACCATTGTATGTACTTTTGAAGACTTGGCCCCAGCCACTTTTGCCGTCTCTAATTTAGCGAATATGTCTGTGCACTTTTCTGAGCGCCGTCAGTCAAATCCACTCCACAAGACGAATGCCCGAATACATGAAACTCCGTTTAGCTACAGCCTTCGCAGAAACACTATGCTACCTGCTTTACTTAGGCCTGTTTCACACATACTCCGGTTGCAGTATTGTATCCACCTCATGTTAACAGCACGGGTTACAGTCGGGCAGTGCGTTCCAGCAATCCGCGGTAAACATGGATTGACACAAAAAATGTAGTAATTACATCATAAATGCATTTGATTAAAGTCTACTGTGTTTCACAATCAACACGTGGCTTTTTGGCTAGGTTTAAAACAAGGAATAGTACACTTTTAGATAAACAAGGCAACATAATAGATGCACTTGTGGATCTGTTCACAAGTTCTTTAAGACCTGCGGGATTGCTTGTAGCTAATATTGTTCCTGTCAGTGTGGAGGGCTCCGTCAAGGAAAATACCACGAGAAACAGTCCTCTGCACGATCCCTATGGCCAGCAGTGAACGTGTCAGGCTAGGACCACAAAGCTGTTGTATCATGCTTACAGTTAAACCAGTCGTCCTGCACTGCTAATCAGCAGCCCCGCTGGAGAGACTACAGCTCCGGACACAAATGATGGCGTGATGTATCGAAGGTAAAAACCTCATCGGATTCGTCTGAAGTTCTAAACGCATCACTTGTTGAAGCTATTGAAAAGCTAACCTCCAAAACTGACTGCTTCGGAGACCAAATGAGGCTACATCACCAGACTAGTGGAGCTGAATGCCACGGAGATTAAAGAGTGCAAAGTCAAGATACAAGCCGTAGAAAAAGAAATGCCCCGTCTAGTAAAACAAAACAATGAGCTGAAAGAAAAGTCACGGAGTTTGAGCGTTACAAGAGACGCTGGAAACTTAAAAGACATGGTGTAAAAGAAAAAGTCGACGAGAACCCGAGATGTTGTTGTGAGGATCCGGTCCAAATTAGCACCACAGAGGAACACTTTGATGGAATCAGTAGAGTTACAACCCTGGCTCTAGGGAAGGACACAAAACAAGTTTACCAAATAAAATAAGGTTTATTAAATAACAAAAAGGGGAAAAAAGAAGGAACTGTGACGAAAACAAGCCCAGCTACTGCCAGCCCTGTTGAAAAAATCCAGCATAAACCAGCAAAAGGACCAGCTTAAACCAGCATCCCAGCGTCAAAACATACCTAACCAGCATATGCTGTTTTTTTCAACAGGGAAGCTGGCTGCAGGATCAGAGAGAGAGTGAGAGCATGTGTCCAGGGGCCTCGTTTATAAAAGGTGCGTACGCACAGATCTGATCTTAGAGTGTGCGTACGCTAAAATCCACGGCAGCGTTCATATTTATAAGAACGGTCTTTGACGAGGAAAAGTACTTAATGTTACCGTCAGGTCAGGGTCTGAGCAGACGTACACTCTTCTCCTTGTGGCCAAGCCGGAGTACTGCAGCTATCTGAACATCTGAGCTGCAATAATAATAAAAGCACTGAATTCATCAGAAACAAAGATGCAGTGTAAGAGATTAATGCAGTGTAGTCAGATTTTTTATTAACGGGAGTTTTTGCGAGATTGGGGTGATTCCACAGAAAGGGGCGGGGCACTTGTCAATCAAGAAGCTCTCCTGGGAAATTGCATGACAAGGTCAGTGACATAGGATTCTGACTAGATTAATGTTAAGGACATAAATCTGTCATAAATAATACAATGTTCCTAATTGTTGTCAAATTATGTTTGTGATCTATTCAAGCAATAAAATATGTATTAAAGTGTTGAAAATGTGTTTTAGTTTTATTTCTTTCAAACATTTTGTTGTTGTCCCACATTATCAAAAATGATTGAGAATGTGGGACAGCATGCTTTGGGTAATCTGGGACAGTCTTCAAATGGAGGAAATATGCATTTAGGGACTTTATAAGTCTAATGACTAGGGATATAGTAAACCGTGTAAATATAAAGAAATGCCAAATCACATGCAGGTTTTTTCGGACCAGAGACCATAATCGTGTAATAATTTATTTTATTATGATATGAAACGTCCAATTTTTCTTTCAATAATGATTTTTAAAGTTCTGCAAGAATTTCCGCCAGCAGGACCTCAGTTTCAGACTCAGTACAGTTATTTCTCTTTGTGCTCGTCATTCTCAAGCATAGAAAGTCGGATATTGGCGTGTGCTCTTTTATATGGTAATGATATTAATTAGGGGGCGTTTACAAGGCGGAGATCTGACACCAGTCAGCTGCGCACAATTTCCTTGGAATAAACTACAGAAAGCGAGTAAAGAACTCTTAACATTAGGCTACTAAAAAGGTCAGTTTAATCTTGCAAAAACTCCCGTTAATAAAAAATCTGACTACACTGCATTAATCTCTTACACTGCATCTTTGTTGTTTCTGATGAATTCAGTGCTTTTATTATTATTGCAGCTCAGATGTTCAGATAGCTGCAGTACTCCGGCTTTGCCACAAGGAGAAGTGTGTACGTCTGCTCAGACCCTGACGTGGCGGTAAGTACTTTTCCTCATCAAAGACGTTCTTATAAATATGAACTTTGCCGTGGATTTTAGCGTACGCACACTCTAAGATCAAATCTGTGCGTACGCACATTTTATAAATGAGGCCCCTGATGCGTTCTAGTCAGTTTAGTTGGCACAAGATGGCGGTGTACCTTCTTTTAATAAATTACAAGAAAATACAACAGGGTCTGCATTTTTTTACTTGGATTTCAGCTGCGTAACAAGAACATGACCAATTTAAGTTTATAGGACAACTAAACTATCAATTTAAACAAAAATTTACCGTCAACTACAGACGTTGCATCCATCGATTCCGCCATGTTTCACATTGACACGCCCCCAACTCGGAAACTCTGGGCTTAAAATTTTTTTTGAGTTTCCCACTCGTAATAACGACTTTGTGGTGGCATTCATGTGCGTTCAACTCGTAAATACGATCTATCCGACATGACTTGAACGCACCATTAGAACAAATTTAGGACGGTTTATACGCAACATTTTATAAATGAGGCCCCTGGAGTTTAAAATGGCTCCTTTCAGGTGACATCAATTAACCTGTTGATTGCAGGTGAGCTACTGAGTAACTGCAACAAAACACAAGTTAGAACACTCCCACATAACAGTAGTTGATACCGCTCACTGCATTGGAAGGAAAGAAGAGGGGAGAGACCGTCAGATTATCATCCAGTTCACCATGAGATTCCTCTGGGACTCCATCTAGAAACTGTCCAAAAACTCTAAGATCTGCAAAGACTTGGGGATTCACTTCAAGCAAGACTTCTGCAAAGCTGCATGCCCGAAGATGGAGCAAGCCAGGGCGACAGGACAGAACGTCTACTACAGAGGTAACAGGGTTTCATTACTTCAATGGTAACAGGGTTACTCTGGATTAGACAGAGCTTTGGGCCAAAGCATGACGTGTACTTCTTACTCTTGCAGCACAGGTTTGAGTTGTGTACCTCAACCACGTCATGTTAATAGGTTCTCGTCTAACCGTAATAACCTTCTGACTTGTTTGCACTGTTGTAATTAAAAGGGAATGCTGTTAATTTAGTGAGATCGCAGCAGATAATCATATTGGTGAAAAAAAGGGTAAAAATTATTTTAATGTCAGTTTGTTAATTCTATATAAATGCACTTCTTTTTTTCCTCTTCACGTTAATATTTTAAAGTTCCATAACGTTCTAGAGGGGGAAAAACTGTAACATTTAAAAGAGGGGAAAAAAGTTAAAGTAAGCTACCAAAGTCTGTTCACTTTAGATTTTTAATTTAATGAAAATAATGTTTGTTTTACAGTTATGTTGATTGTATTTAATAATGCAATCTTCGGGACTTGTAACCCGAAGGTCGCGGGTTCGAGTCTCAGGTCCGGCAGGGATTGTAGGTGAGGGGAGTGAATATCCAGCGCTCTGTGCATGACAGCACTACAAAAACCCAACAAAGTGAAAGAATATTGCCTTATAAACTGGTCAGTTCCTACGTCTCAGCATGACCTGATGGCAGCTTGGATCTCCAAGGACCTGTCTACAGCTGAGTTTGTGTTCATTCATCATGACCCTCACGAAAAGTCATTGTGTCCCCCATACGATGGACTGTTTTGAGTTCTGGAGGAGAAACATTGCTGGTTGATATTGGGGGCCGTCCTGAACAAGTTCTTGTTGATCGACTTAAATCAGCTCATGGGGACCTGTATCAGCCGATGGTTCCGGCGGTGGCTCCTAGGAGAGGACATCCAGCTACCAACAAGGAGGACTCCAGGGAGGAGACTGACTGCCAAAGAGGTTCAACATGGTGCAGGTCACGTGACCCGTCAGTGGCGGCTCCTACCAGCCGACTGAAGATTGAGAAAACACAACCATCAGTGTGATCATGAAGAAACTGTAAATCTGGACACAGTTTTCAGTCCTGCAGTACATGTGTAGTAATTAGGATGCAGTATTAGTGTAGTTTTTAAGGGTGTTGTCCTACTTCTCTGTAACTTGTGTTAAGTGTTTGTCACGGAATGACTCAGGAAAACCAAAATAGCAGATCCAAGTGCAGCTTTAATTCAAAAAAATAAAAAGTAAAAACAGAGCAAAAACGTGGCAAAAAGGTAATCCAAAACACAGGGTAACAGAAACACAACGAAACGGGTACAATAGTGCAGCAACAAAAGACATAGTAAGCAAGATGTATATAGTGATGAGTTAATGGGTAAATGACCAGCAGCTGATAATAATCAGTAACAAAAAGAACCAGGGCAAAGAACTATGGGAAATGGAGTTCATGACCAGTAACAGTGAAAGGGGAGAGCGCCATCAAGTGGCCAGTCCAGGGCACAACAACCAGACACTGTGACATTACCCCTCCTCTAAGGAGCGGATACCAGACGCTCCACCAGAAAGCACAAAAATTCAGGAGGGAGGTGGAAAGGAGGCAGATCAGGGGGAGGGATGGCGGGCCAGGCCCGTGTAGCGGAAGAGGGCCTGGAGACAGAGGTAGACAAGGGTGCCAGGGCAGGGACGGCAGGGCAGGAGGCAAGGATAAAGTGAACAAAGCCGGCAGGCCAAGGAGCTTGGGTGGTGCTGGGACGGCCTCTGGGCCGGCAGCAGGCTCTAAAGTGGAGTCTAAGGGCTCCCGAACTGGAGCAGGCTCTAAAGTGGACTCTGAGGCGGCCCATGCACACAGAATAGCCCTGAGATGAAAGGCAAAGACGACCTTCTTGATTATGGCAGCAGCAGTGAAATTGGGCGGCTCTGTGGCGACATCTGAGACCACCAAAGTTGGGTCCTCCAGGACCACCGGACTTGAGACCACCGGTCCTCCAGGACCACCGGGCTTGAGACCACCAGAGTCGGTTCCTCCAGGACCACCGGACTTGAGACCACCAGAGTCGGGTCCTCCAGGACCACCGGACTTGAGACCACCAAAGTCGGGTCCTCCAGGACCACCAGACTTGAGACCACTGGAGTGGACTTAACTGCCCTCCTCCTTCTCGCCCTCCGCTTCTCAGTGGGAGTTGGAAGGCCAGGGCTGGTGGGAAAATCCCTGCGGAAGGGTTCTAGTTGGCCTGGTTTAGCCCACTGACGTCGCCGACAAAGATACCTGACAAAGCCCCAAAAGTCCAGGATCCCAAGTCCTTCCATCTCCCAATGGGACAAGGGATCGTCCAGGCACACATTAAAGAAATCCTTGAGCGCCCCATCATTGTATTCCATCCCCACTGCGAAGGTCCAGAAGGTCTGGGCAAAACCTACTACCTCCATGCCCTGCTGACGCAAAGCCATGAGAGCCCGGTGTCGAGCCATTCGCTCCTTCCTTGTGGCAGGAGGGGGAATTCGAAGATCCATAGTTCCAATCCAATAAACCCAGCCTAGCTGCTGGATCTTGATGGCTGCACTATTCTGTCATGGAATGACTCAGGAAAACAAAATAGCAGATCCAAGTGCAGCTTTAATTCAAAAAATAAAAAGTCAAAACACAGCAAAAACGTGGCAAAAGGTAATCCAAAACACAGGGTAACAGAACACAACGAAACGGGTACAATAGTACAGCAACAAAAGACAAAGTAAGCAAGGTATATATAATGATGAGTTAATGGGTAAATGACCAGCAGCTGATGATAATCAGTAACGAAAAGAACCGGGCAAAGAACTATGGGAAATGGAGTTCATGACCAGTAACAGTGAAAGGGGAGAGCGCCATCAAGTGGCCAGTCCAGGGCACAACAACCAGACACTGTGACAGTGTTTGTGTGAGACTAACATCTAGTAGACATTTCATTACTAGGGTTCCCCATTCCCAGTCCAGGATACTCACTTTCCCACAGAGTTTAGTTTGATCTGTAATTAAACACACCTGAATCAACTAATCAAGGTCTTTGTGTTTACTTTAATAACAGCCAGGTGTGTCGAAACTAAACTCACGATCCGCTGTAAAGCAAGAAGAAGAAGAAGAAGAAGAAACTAAACTCAGGAATGAGGAACCTGTTTTACAGACTCGCAGACAAACCTGTTGTACACACGTCACTCAAACACAGAACCAGGAAACAAGAATCACATGAGTTCAGGGAAAGAGAAACTGTAGAAGTGTAGCTGAGCTGTTGTGTGTTTGTGTCTCTGTATTCATGCAGTAAAATGGCAGAAGCCAGATTTTCTCAGGATGAGTTCTTGTGTCCGGTGTGTCTGGATCTCCTGAAGGATCCAGTGACCATCCAGTGTGGACACAGTTACTGTAAGAGCTGTATTACAGACTGCTGGGATCAGGAGGATGAGAAGAGAGTCTACAGCTGCCCTCAGTGCAGACAGACCTTCAGTCCAAGACCTGCTTTATTTAAGAACGTGGTGTTTGCTGAAATGCTGGAGAAACTGAAGCAGACTAAACTTCAAAGTGTGGTTCCTGCTGGAGCTGGAGATGTTCAGTGTGACGTCTGTACTGGAAGAAAATACAAAGCCGTCAAGTCCTGTCTGAATTGTCAAGAGTCTTACTGTCAAACTCATTTTGATCATCATGAGGAATTTCATTCACGTAAATCACACAAAGTGACTGAAGTCACTGGACGACTGCAGGAGATGATCTGCCAGAAACATGAGAAGCTCCTTGAGGTTTTCTGTCGCACTGACCAGAGATGTATATGCATGCTGTGTACGATTATTGAACATAAAAACCATTACATTGTACCAGCTGCAGACCAGAGGACA
>NW_015665830.1:82919-124742 GCF_001515625.1 Sinocyclocheilus rhinocerous | reverse complement strand
CTAGCGTGAGCGGAAGCCGCGGCTTAGCGTGAGCTGAGGCCGGGCAAGAGTGAGCTGAGGCGGCGGGATTGAGAACGGCGGTCCCGGCGGATCCGATGAAGGAGCGGTGAAAACGGTGAAAGCCGATCTGGTGATCCACAGCACTAAGTTGATGTATTTCCTCAGCGACCAGCACAGATCAGCTCCAGGTATGACGAAGCGGATATCGTCCTCTTTTGGAAGACCATACAAAGTAGTTTCGCTTTCACAACGAAACACACAGCGCCTTCACGACATGGCGGTGGCGGCAACAATACTACAGCGAGAATAAAAGTTACTCCTTCTTTCTTTGCGTGAACATTTGTGTGGCGTTATGCAAATCTTCCCACACAGTTAGGTAGATATGTGGGGGCGTGTTCGAACGAGCCGTTTTAGGTAGGTGTGGCTGACTCTTAACTTTTATAAAGAATATCTCTTTGGATTTGAGACTTTAGTCTTTGCAACTTCACAGATCTTCTTTATGCACCAAGAGCTTGTAACACTCCAAAGAGAAAGGAAAAAATGAAATTGCATCATATGACCCCTTTAAAGCAACATCATATTTATGCAAAGATGTTTTGTGATATAACATAATTCTAGTGTATGTAATATTTGTTATAATATTCATGTGATTTTATGTATATAATAATTAGATATTTAGTCTTGCAATGAAAGGAAAGTTGGGTTTGTAACGACTTGAGGGTCAGAATACAATATAAATATAACAAAATCAATGCAAGACTTTCATTACTTTTATTTTATTAATTATTGTCTGAAATTTTGTGGCACATAATTAGAAAAAACAATGCAAACTGCATAAGCCTCAGTGCTGAACAGAAGATTTGAGGGTCTGTGCAGGTTTAGCATCCAGTGTGTGAACATCTCCAGCGTCACTAAGATCACAGGCATCAGTTCAGGGCTGCTTCAGCTCAGTTCAGTTCTCTCTGGCATCTCAGAGCCGGTTCAGTTCAATCTGCAATGGTTTGCATTTCTCTATTCGTCTCTTGCGTGTTCTCTATCGACACTTCACTCGTACTGCATCACTAAACGCGATGGGGAAACTCCTTTTTCTCAGATTATTGAAGCCTTTTTAAATAACGCAATATAACTGCAAAGCCATTGGTTCGTGCAGTAAATTAAAAACGAACCAACAAACAGTACTTGTTTGGAGACGAGGTGTTTGTTGAAAGCACCGGGCCCGTTCGAGCGCCCATGCAACTAACCACTGCGATAGCGGACAAACTAAAACACAAACATACTCAAAAGAGAGCATTTTTCCTCTTCCAACTTATCACGTGCATCAGGTCCCCTCACAGCGACCTACCTCTCGAGTCAATCCAACCCCTTGCCACACAGAGCCGCAGAGACGGTTCCACTAAACTGTGTTGATGAATCAGAATAGATTATTGAGAGATTCTACCCATAATGCTTTGAGCTGCATGATAAATCAGTAACAGTGAGATGTTAGAGTCTCTTCATGACATTAATACTGCAGCTGAACTTCTGTCAGTGAAATAACATGTCAGAATAAATATGTCCTACAATTAATATGTGTGTAATAAATCCTCATTATAGACCGTAAGATCAGTGTGTGTATCCTGCTAAGGGACCATGTGTTTCTGTGCTTTTCTCAACCTCTCTGTGTTATATAATGTTTAATGATTAATATTGTCATTTGTAATAAATTCATTTGAATTATTTTTTATTGTTACTTTTGTTCTCTGACTGATACAAATAAATCTTCTACCCACTTGGCGTAGTAGTATCACCGATGCTTGTAAAGCTCAGCAGATTCTACACACCCTTGAGATCCCGCTCACACTTCGCTCTGCAGCCGGTGTCTCAGTCGATCGGCCGGGAACTCACGCCTGCTCCAGCGATCCACCTGCCCAAACACAGCCAGGTCTCCATAATGACTGCGTTCAGGTGACCTGCTTCTCTCTGTTCATTACTGCCGCACTCTCCTGCAGATCCGCCCTAAATACACATTTCCTCACTTCTCACAAAAGAAACTTCATTGCATTAGACTTTGGATCCAGATCTGTAATTATTTAACGCAATATGCTAAATGTGCCTCAATTTTCCCTCATATGGCAAGTCTGTCTGTGATCATGGGCATCACTGCATTTATTAAAACAAGTACTAATACTACAGCAATAAATATTATGTAAATAGCATTCAAAACATCCTTTTTCTCAGCTCCAGAAAGATACCATTTGGATTCCATTTATACCACAACTTCACTTCAATCTCTCTATCATTCTTTCATTTCTGAAAAAAAAAAACTAAATTTGATTTTAAAATAAATTTGACAATGTGATTGACTATCAGTCAGAGGGGGATCTTCTGTAAAAATAGATCAGAGCGGGAAATGTCAGTTCAAGCTGAATGGATTTTGGCCATCCAAAAATGTAAGTACACTTTTTGATAAAGCCACCAGTACAAACAGCAGATGTTTCTGGTGCAGTTGGTCGTTATAATGTATGAGCACTCTGTCCATGTAGGAATGATCACAGTGCTCTCATATCTGGTGCAGGGTGAGTCTGATGAGTCTGATATTCCTCTCCCTCCACTGCCATTGTTTCCTTACTATAGAGCAACAGTCACCACAGAGCCAACAACATACACTGCGAACAATCACAGGCTTATTACAGCACTAGACTAGGAAACGAGCAAGAACAGAGCTGAAATGCAAAGAAGAGTGCATTAGTTTAAGGGTGTGGAGTGGTTTGCAGACATCCTCAGCTGTGATGATCTCAGCAGATCTGATGGAGGCTTGCAGCAGAAGCTGAAGGGTTAAAGAGACTCTTTAAGAGTCAATCCAACCCCTTGCCACACAGAGCCGCAGAGACGGTTCCACTAGCTCAGAGCGAGTCAGACTTCTACAGCCGTTACTTCCTCGTCCCCAAAAAGGAAGGCGGTCTCCGGCCCATCCTCGACCTCAGGCACCTGAAACACGCCCTCATGAAATGGCCGTTCAGAATGACTACTTTGAAGCAGATCCTCTTGCAAATATGCCCAGGGGACTGGTTCATCTCTCTGGACCTGAAAGATGTTTACTTTTACATCCAGATTCGGCACTTGAGATTCGGCTTCGAGAGAGTGGCATATCAATATACGATCCTCCCCTTCGGACTGTCTCTAGCTCCTCGTAAGTTATGAAGTGTATGGATGCAGCTTTTTCCCCTCTGAGACAGATGGGAATCTGCATTCTGAACTGGCTCGTCTTAGCCCAGTCAGAGGCCGAGCTATTATCCCACAGGTCCCTTCTCCTCAGCCACTTGGAGTGCCTGGGTCTCAGGGTCAATTTTTCCAAGAGCTCGCTGTCTCCCAGCCAACGGATTTCATTCCTGGGCGCAGCCTTCGACTCAACCCAAATGAGGGCTGTAGTCACGGCATGCCCTGGCCATACAGCAGCTCGCGGCCTCCTTCAAAGTTGGGGCCTCTCTCCCTCTCAGGATGTTTCAGAAATTGCTAGGCCTCATGGCCTCTGCATCTCCGGTGCTACAGCTGGGCCTGCTTTGCACGCGGCCCCTTCAGTACTGGCTGAAACCCCGGGTTCCGTCCCATGCCTGGTATCATGGACGCTTACATATCAAGGTGGAAGAGCCCTCAGTGGTTAGAACAGGGCGTGGCTCTGGGAATGGTCTGCAGAAGGAAGGTCGTCTCGACAGATGCGTCCAACTCAGTTTGGGGAGCTCTGTGTGAAGGCAGAATGACCTTGGCTCTGGTCGGACAAGGAAGGTCGGCTACACATCAACTGCCTGGAAATGCTGGCAGTGTGTCGAGCCCTTCAGACCTTCCTGCCAGACTTAAGGGGACACCATGTTCTGGTCCGCTCGGACAGCATGACAGTGGAGTCCTATATAAATTGCCAAGGCGGGCTCACCTCGAAGCGCCTCTTTGGGTTGGTAGAACGCCTCTTGGAAAGGTTGACCTCTTCACCTCAAAAGACAACTCTCATTGCTCAACTTATTTTTTGAAGAACAGGAATGCGTTGGCTCATGACAGGCCCAACATTCTCCTGTACGCTTTTCCCCCGATCGCTTTGATCCCCAGGTAATCAGACAAATCAGGGAGCACAAACACAAGGTCCCCCTAGAGGAACCAGCATTGGTTCTCGGCGCTGTCTCAGCTGCTCATAGCAGCCCCATTCCCCTGAGATGGGACCTCCTCTCTCAGGCGAACAGAACGATCTGGCACCCCCAGCCCGAGCTGTGGGCTCTACACCTTTGGCCTCTCAATGGGAGCTTACAGACCCTCCCAGAGAGCGTATTAAATACTATTTCACAGGCTAGAGCCCCATCTACGAGACGTCTCTATGCCCTTAAATGGTCGGTCTTCTCCGCTTGGTGCGGGTAGGAGACTTGCAGGTGCTCTTCGTGAGCCCTACCTGCCTTGAGTTCGGGCCCAGCGACTCCAAGGTCATCCTGAAGCCAAGGCATGGTTACATACCTAAAGTGCTCTCCACACCATTCAGAGCACAGGCTATAACATTCTCTGCGCTTCCTCCCTCGGAGGATGACCAGGAGTTAAACTTTCTCTGTACTCACACTAGGCACGGTTGCCTTGAACCAAGCCCGAGCGCGATTATCCCCCCTCCCCACTCCCTGGCCTACACTCACACTTGCACTAAACTTTCTGGGCCGGAGCACGCTTACGTCATGTGCAAGATAACGGAGAAACCCACTTTCGCTAATATTCTGCCTAAAAAATTTGTAATTTATGCCGTGCCTTGATTTTCACTTGTAAGTATCAGAGAATTATTACAGAGTCAGCTGACGTTAATGAAAGAATTTTCAGCTTTAAATCGCAGACTACAATTCCAGTTCATTAATAAGGTGAGAACCAGACCCATTATAAACAAAAATATACTTGATTGAATTAAATTAACTGAAAAGTGTAGTGTAGTAGTAGTAATAGTATGTTTGCGGTCGTAATGTTGACAGTAGCGCACACAAAATAGTATCTGTTCCGTGCTCCGGCGCGGTTAGCGCTCACACTACATGTGTACCGCGCCCGAGCCCAACTGAACCGTGCCCTGGCCCACCTCTTTCAACCGGGCCAAGGACAGCTAAACGAACCGCACTCGAGCATGGCACGGGGCACTCACACTAGTCAAACGAACCGGGCTTTGGGGGTCAAATGCGCTCGGTTCAAAACACCTAGTGTGAGTACACCCTAAGGTGATTATGTGCTTTATTCAAAGTTAAACATGTCTAATGTGAGTTTGAATATCATTTTGCATGACCTTATAGCCATACTGAAGGCAACAATAGATAGTTTAACTCGGATCTTGAAAATTAAAGCAAAATTAAAAAACTGTGAACTCACTGCGAACCAACAAGTGTATTCCATAACAAAGATGGTATCAGTCACTCAGTTAGTACATTTAATCATGTTAAAAAGGTTTGATATTTTTGAATTAGATTACAAATTTATCCATTTCGTTGAGAGTGCAGTGCGTTTCCAGAGAGGGCCCGCCCACACACGCTTCTAATTGGCTGTGATATTTGATTGATTCTTCGTGTCACCTCTGGTGTGGGCACCCAAATTGCTTGTCGCTGGAATCTTTTCACGTTGCATGTAGTTAGGACATGGTGTAAGGCAAGTTCAAGTATTAGTCGTTCCTCTATCATAGCACGGCGTGATTGTACTGGTTCCCCATCGTGTCTAGCAACGCAGTGCAAGTGAAGTATCAATAGGGAAAACTCGGTTTCTAATGTAACCTCGGTTCCCTGAGATACGGGAACGAGTACTGCTTTGCTAGCCATGCTATGTAGCTGCACGACTCAGCGTTGTTGCTTCAGTCAAATTAACCTGAGGATCCTATGCCAGAATGCCGGCTTATATAGCCAGATGACCCCGCCCATTTCAGCTTCATGGCCATAGGCTTGTGCAGCTCTGCTGCCTCGCCATTGGTTAGTTTTTTATTTACTGCACGAACCAATGGCCGTGCAGTGACGCTGCATTAATAAAAGGCTTCAGTAATCAGAAAAAAGGAATTTGTAAATAAAATAAGAGCTTTGTTTCAGTCTGTGATATCGATGGATCCCTGCGCTTAAAAACTTACTACAGAAATTGAGTTAGTTGAAATATGAATGATGACGTGGTCATCTGATGGTGGTGTTTTGTCATTATAAACTGATAATTATAAACTAGTGAACAGGCTGATCACCTCTCGCTGCAGTCGACTCACGCTGACAGACAGACTGAGGACGAGCTGCGTCACGTTCTCCAGCTGAGCCTCAGAGCCTGGATGCAGTCCGTCTGCCTCTGATCCTGAAACAAACACACACACGGCTGAGAGAAACACAGAAACATGGGCAGATACGACACTGAGACAGAGAATAGGACAACAGTGTCCAGTGTGCTGTGCTGTGCACACACACACACACACACATACATCAGGAGTGCTCATGTGTGTATCTGTTGAGGTTGTGATGCTGTTCTGTTCTTCTCATCCTTCACTCTGCTGCTTCTCATGACTTTTTCAGATTTTTTTTACTGATTTACCTTTTACTGTTTTGTGGCAGTAAATCGAGCTACACAACAGAAGAAACCAATGCCGATCTTCACGTCATCATGTATAAACAGATTCTCCAACAGGAGGATCCTGGATGAACTAACGCATCAGTCCAGGTTTGGTCTGAATGAGTTTAGACTCAAGATGTCTTTGACCTGCTCCTCGGC
This sequence comes from Sinocyclocheilus rhinocerous, assembly GCF_001515625.1. Lineage (NCBI taxonomy): Eukaryota > Metazoa > Chordata > Actinopteri > Cypriniformes > Cyprinidae > Sinocyclocheilus > Sinocyclocheilus rhinocerous. Next base: position 118,031 of record NW_015665830.1, on the reverse strand, counting down.
CATTCTAGAGGTGTTCTGGAGCTTGATTATGGTTTTGTTAAAGGCTCTCTGCATCTGTTATGGGGCTGACGAGACGTGAGACGTGCGGATCCAAGTGCAAAGCTTTAATAATAGACATGGTAGAGACAGGCAATGGTCAGATAATGGCAACAGGTATGTAGGAGGCAAGACACAAGAATATATCCTAGGGCTAGCGGGGGTCTACGATCGGCGAACAGGATCAAATAGGGCAAGACTAGAGGGATAAGTCCAGGTACAAGGCAAGGTCCAGGCAGGGGCAAACAGTATCAGAATAGGGCAAGACGAGAGGGGGAATCCGAGATACACAAGTGAAGATAAGGACACGAGGAAACAGACAAGGCAAGACTAAGCTAAGGCTATGGAAAGTAAACAGGCTCCGTAGAGTGATAAATGCTATACAATACTCGGCAGTTAGAAAGGAGTGAGACTGAGTGTTAAATAGTGAGTGAGTGATATGAAACAGCTGTGTGCAATCAGTGCTGTGTGCAATCAGTGTAATGAATGATGGGATATGTAGTCCGGGGTGATATGCAACAGTGTGTGGTGCGAGAGTCAATGAAATGGAAAGAGTGACCTCTGATGGCTAGCAGACGGAAGTTCATGGACTGGATACGTAACAGCATCTCCTCCACCTGCTTTCTGTATCTGAACCGATAAAACACAAGCACAACCAGATCAATCACAATCACAAAGGTATGATGATGATATGATCAAAATCTCACATCACAATAACAATATACAGTATATTACAATATAGTTATTTGTGCTAAAAAATTACATTTTAGACAGTAGTGACATTTCACAATTCTCTACACCAATTTCAATATCACAGGAAAAAAATAATACTGTCCTACCTAATATAATGTATGTGAAATGTTTCAAAACTTGTTAAAGACAAGTGAAGAGTCATTAATAAAATAAGAAAAGACTCCAATTATACTAATTATAAGCAATAGGTCAAATAACTACAACAGAACAAAGGTACAGATTAAAATATAGCTGCAAGCACCAATTAAAGTGATAGTTCACCAAAAAATAAAAAATATGAATTCTCAAGTTGTTTAAAACCTGCATGAGTTTCTTTCTTCTGTTGAACACAAAATAAAATATTTTGAAGAATGTTCATAACTGAACAGTTTCTGGCCCCAACTGACTTCCACAGTATTTTTTCATACTACTGTCCAACGGAAGAAAGAAACTCATACAGGTTTGAAACAACTTGAGGGTTAGTAAATGATCACATAATTTTCATTTTTTGGGTGAACTGTCGCTTTAAGGGGCCAAGAACATCGGAGGCAAATGAGTAGCAGCATCAGACCATCTGAAGACAAAATAGTAATTACAGACATTTGATGAAGATTTTAAGCAAAATGGCTGACAATCTGTAAATACAATCACTTGTAATGTGACAAAGTAATTGATATTATTACTTTTGTAATGCGTTACTCCCAACACTGCTTATCACTTCTGAGCAATAGGTGGCGCTGGTACCAAATTGATGTGGTGTGGTTGGTGTTGGGTGACAATGACACGCATAAAGTTTGGTGTCAATATGCCAAAGTGTTGCAGAGATACAGCCTCAGATCCAGAGTGGCATTATACGAATAAATTTTGCAATGAATTATATGAAAATGGTTTGAGATACTAAAAAGCTTTTAATAACTTTTTGCCAGGATCGTCTGATGATGGTGTGTGGAATTTGGTGAAGATCGGACAAGCAGACAAATAGATAGTTCAATCGTCTTGGCATGAGCCAAGGAATCAGAGGGAAAATAAATTTTTGTTTTTAGCCTTTACGTTTAAGAAGGCACAAGCATTAGGCTTTGAGTTAAAGACTCCAAATTCGCTGTGGTTAATATTGAGACTGTCCTCTATCTGTGCACCAAATCTCATAACTGTGCCTAAAGTGGTTCTATGGGCTGCCATAGACTCAACAGCAGAAGAAGAATACTTGTGTTTGGCCCCTATAAAGAGTGCTTTAAGCATGACAGTGGAAAACTTTCATATTTGCAAATACACAGCTGTTTTTTGTGCAAATAACCCTGTAATGGATCCAGCGAGACTCACCTTTGGCTCAGTTGCTCCAGGTAGCGTCCGCTGAGCGACATGTTCATCTCCAGGACTTTGATGCATTTATTGAGCCTCATGAAAACAGACTCTTTCTGATTGGAGTCGTGCATGGGTGTGTCGCTGGAGTTCTGCGTTTCTGTGTAGATCTGCTCAATATGAGCGCTGCTTTCATCATCGAAGAGCTCCTTGTTTCTGGACTCCGCTAAGCTTGAGAGCCCGTCTGAAGGATGAACGGCTTGAGCCGGGGTCAGGGATCCGCCGCTGACCGCTTCATCCTCAAGAGCAGATATGGAGGAGAGCTGAGACTTGTCTGCTGAGTTCATGGGAACAGCAGGAGCTGGAATGTCATTGTCAAGGCTGGCCTGCTCCGATGAGACCAGATCTTCTCCAGTCTGTGCAGCAGAGGCGGTCGTGAGATCCGGCTTCTCGCTCAGACGGTCAGCGCTCGCTGAGAGGCACTCGCTGGCAGACGCACACATCAGCTCGATGGGCTGCGTCGCTCTGGAGGACAGAGAGTCCGCAGAAACCAGCCGGAGCAGATCTGAGGTCAGACTGGGAGCCAGATCTTCTGGATCTCGAGGGAGAGTGCCGGAGAGTCTGCGGCTCCTCTGTGACTGTGGTTATAGACGGGGTCTTCCTCGTCTGAAGAACGTCTGGAGAGGAGCAGCGCTGCAGAAGGTACTCCTGAAGCGAGACTCTGTGTGAATGGGAGCTGGCAGATTCAGAGCGCTCTGTGTTTTCATTCTCACGACTCTTCTGCTGATCTGCTTCAGGTTTCCTCCAGAGGACTGATCCGGTTCGTCCTCGGCGTCGGGCAGCAGCATGACTATCTGCTCCACGTCAGGCACAGTTTGGACCGGAGCGTCTCCAGTGACGTCTGAGAGCGACGGTGTGCGTGTCGCTGCCATCTCTTCAGTAAAGCTGCCGGTTTCTGTAATCGCAATGACATCGAGCTGATCCACCGCCACAGTCACCGGCCTGAGTGGAGAAAATGCAGAATAAGACGCTGCAGTCCACATACAGGCCAATTCACACCACACAGACACAACAGACACGGCCATCAGGTTCTGCCGGATCTAGGAATAGAACGATCACCAGATTGATGATAAATCATGATAAAATTCCCCATGGTTATTATTACCGTTTCATATTTTAACTATCTTCAAAACCGTATTCATTACCGCCATTTGAACAATTTAGGATAAATAAATACCGTCCAGCATAAAGCTTAAGTTTAAGTAACGGTGTCAAGAGTAGTTTCGTTTTGTGTGAAAACATGGCGGAAAGCTGGGAGGTTTTAAAAGAGTACTAAGAGAATTATACAAATGAATAAATTATATGAATGTACATCTGAAGGTTCTGACTGTCTTCAGAAAAGATTCGATGGCATTTTGTTTTCATCTTCGCTCCATGTAATACCTAATAAAGCAGTGTTTTAATCGCAATGCTGCTTTGTGCACGGAGGTTACAGCTGTAATTCTGCTGCTCCATCAGCGCCACCTGCTGTCAGAGAGACACTTACATTCACATTCAGTCTGTGTGCAGTTTCTGTCTGGACTAAAAATGGACCGAATCTGCATGCTCTGCTGTAATTTATGAAAAACAAGCTTATGTGGATTCTACACATTTAAACAATTCGGATAAGGTATCTAGAATTATTTACGGAGCAGGTAAATTACATATAATCATTTTTTAATCAGTTATCCTTTTGACTTAACCCTTTTCTTCATTTAATGGCTGAAATGTGAGGTTTACCATTATATGAAATCTTTTAAAAGTTATATTTGAACATTTCGTACATGTTATTAGATGAACTGTTGTCAGTCATGTTGTCATTTAAAATCCAGACGTCCAAACTTTTTGAACGTTTCCAGCACATTTTAACAATACTATGATAATACTGATAACGGTGCTCATTTAGGTCACTATTATGGTGCCAAGAAGTTTTCATAACCTTACATCTCTAGCCGGATCAGTCGCTCTGTGCCGTGTGAATTAGCTTTAATATGGTGCATTAACATAATATATATGTAATATGGTCTAGGCTCCAAAATTTTCACTCGCCAAGCTCCAATTGCAAAATTCAAAAATACAAATAGGCTTTATGAAGTTAATACAGTTTTTCTGTGACTATCGATCCATAGTTTCTGCTTCCTCACAGGTTAAGAGTCTGGATATTCTCCTTGATATCACCTTATTGATGTTAATAACTCGTTCTGCATATTTTCATTTACATATCATCAATCATCTTTGTCCCTCTCTTACAGTGAACAGCACTGCCATTCTCACACATGCACTGGTTACATCACACATCGATTACTGCAATGCTCTCCTCTGTTCCAGAATTTAGCTGCATTCATTATTTGTAGAATCCTCTATTGAACACAACTGATGCTGATTCTTACCTACAAGGCTCTCAATAATCGTACTCCTTTATACCTCTGTGATGCTCTTCATATCTACACTCCTGCTCGTACATTCAGATCTTCCTCATTACCTGGTCTTGTTTTATTATACAGGATGTTTGTTTGAACACTATGGAGACTTTAGTTCTGCTCTCATTTATGGATTTCACTGGATATCTTCATACTTCTGAATCTCATCTGTTTATGGACTGTTTATGACTGCTTTATTATAGTATTGTTTGTTTAATATTGTTAGTATTGATGCTTTCGAGGATGACATTTGTGTTAAGATTGTAAGGTGACCATGAGTGCTGTGAAAGGTGCGTATAAATAAAATGTATTATTAATATTATTATTATTAATAAATCTTTGACAGCTTTACTCAGAGCTGCAACATTACACACTTAATGACAGTACACACGTCCACCAACAAACATTAATCATCACTCACTCTTAATGGCTTTTACCATCAGATGCCTACATGTGTCCTGCAGAAAGTGTCCCAGAATGAACCGCTACATGAAAATGTGAGGAACAAATGTGTGAAAGGTGCCACTTCAGAGAGAGACAAATATTGAAAATAACATCACTAAAAATACTGCAATATGTTTTCTTGGCTGGTGAACTCAGCACATGAAGAGCGCAGGTGATTTCTGGAGTCACATACCCGGTGGATCCGGCAGGGAAAACCATCTCTGTCATGTTTAACCCTTCAGAGGAAGAGTTTCCTGAAAGACAGAAACACTCTGGTGATGAACACATGCTTGATAATGACACGAGGGTCGGTGTGGTGGGGTCAGACCTGCTCCTGCGGTGGTCTCTGGAGGTCCACACTGGCAGCAATGTTGTTCACCAGAGAGAGAAGAGCATCTGGAAGCACAAGACATCTTCAGATCGCTCCCAGCAGCCGAGGGATGTGTGCTTAAATGGTTAGTTCACCCAAAAATGATTGAAATTTGAAAATGAAAAGTGATTTACTCACCCTCAAGGCATCCTAGCTGTATATGGCTTTCTTCTTTCAGACGAATCCAGTCAGAGTTATATTAAAAACTGTCCTGGCTCTTCCAAGTGTTAGAATGGGACTAGGCGGGTGTTTTTTTTTCAAAAGACGTCAAATAAAGAACATCCATCCATAATAAAGCATGCCTCACACTGCTCCGGGGGGTGAATAAAGGCCTCCTGTAGCGAATCCATGCGTTTTTGTAAGAAAATGTCTATATTTCAAACGTAATAAACACTTTTCTCTCAGTTCCGGTGATGAGATATGCTAGTCTCGTGAGTTTGTTAACAGGTGCAAAGGAAGCAAAGTTTCCTTACTTTAGCAAAGGAAAACCAGTCTCCTCTTGGCTTATATCGAAATCCTCTGACATTTTTCTTTACAAATCCTCGTTTTGCACTTATAATTCGTGGCCGCTGTTTTGTTTCTGTGTTTGTTTTTCTTACAAAAACGCATGGATTCGCTACAGAAGACCCTTATTCACCCCCGGAGCCGTGTGAGGCACGCTTTATTATGGATGGATGCACTTTATTTGACTTCTTTTGGACTGTTGAAAAATAACAGCCATTTACTCCCATTCTAATGCTTAGAAGAGCAAGGATAATTTTTAATGTAACTCCGATTGGATTAATCTGAAAGAAGAAAGTCATATACAGCTAGAATGCCTCGAGGGCGAGTAAAACATGGACTTCATTTCTGGGTGAACTAACCCTTTAAGTACAAAAACTGCATTATAAAATTTTGTAATGGAATTCAAAACAAGAAATATGAAGTCACAAATGCAGAGGCAGTCAGTAATGGAGCCCATAAGTGCTGACCTGTCACTGATGGACACCAGGAAGACTTTGGGGTTTGAGGAGAAGATCTCAAAGTTAGCGATGTCCAGCTGCTTGAGCTGAATGGGCTGACAGAGCTCACGATGAGGAGACGATGAAGACCACAGAGCTTCTCCATCACTGCTGACGGCTCTCTCTAGTGCTCTTCATTTCATAAACACTCATATATGAGGAATAACACAGATCCTGCTGTTATCTGTCTGGAAAGTCTATCTAGGTACTAAACACAGGCTATTGAGTGATTTCACACAGCAAACACAACGGCAGCACTTCAGATCAATCACAGCAACACACAACAATTATCACACAGAATAGTTTTGCCTGACGTTAAAACAAACAGTCTAATCAGCCCACCAGATCTTGTTATTGCAGGGATTCAGCATGTACATGCTCTCCATCAGAATAACAGAAGTGCTCTGGAAAAACTGAAAAATTCATTACACTTAATTGATTCTCTTATTGACCTGATTTAGACAAAATCCTGCTGATGAAAAACAGTAATATGTGTAGTTTACTCTGGAGTTCAGTGCCTGTCTCACAGTAACTCGGTGTCAAACACAGATGGGATCAGACATGCTGATGAACCTTGGCCTCGGGGCTGGAGGATAGGATCTTGGCTCCACACTCCACAGAGAAGTAGCTGGCAACGGTCTGCTGAAGCTTCTTCCCCGCAGCGTGAAGGCCGTCAGAATGGTGTGTGATCTGACCTGATGGACAGAAACACTGTCAGCGAGAGCAGGAGCAGCTCCTGTCTCAACACGACTCACTCTTCTGGTTCTCCACCTCCAGCATGATCTTGGTCCACTCCTCGAAGCTGGGGATCTCCTGCTCTCTGCAGGGCACAGACGGGTCGCTGCACAGATTCAGATCAGACCAACACTCACTGTCCCTCGGGATTCTCAAGCATTTCACAGAGGTCATGCTACTAATGTACACTAGAAAGCAATATGCTGATTCTGGTATAAATTCTCATCAGTTTTAAGATGAATTCGCAGGTCGTTCACTGCGTCACGTGTGCAAACATCACCTGATCTCTCAGGATGCGGGAGGCGTTGGTCCCTGTTTGGTCTTTAGCAGGTCTTCTGGACTCACGGACACTGACAGACACAGATGAGGAAAGCATTAAATAAACAGTGGCCTCAGAAGGAATCAGCTTGTGAACTGAGGTCCTTGGCAGGTTTCCAGCAGCATTGCATGCAGCTGTACACGCATCTGTGACACACTCAAAACACACACACACACACACACTCACACTCACGCACACACACTCACACTCACGCACACACACTCACACTCACGCACACACACTCACACACACACACACACACTCACACTCACGCACACACACTCACACTCACGCACACACACTCACACAAATCAAAGTGTTATGAGCGACTGAAACGAGCAGAACAGCTTCTTTGTGAAAAACCTGAAACAGAAAACTGCACTTTTGAGAGAAACTTTACATCACCATCCACACGAAAAAACAAACAGGAATTAGACACTGCAGATTCTCATTTGATTTTATAATACTAGATTTTATTTCATACATACAGAGGTACACTACATCAAGCCATAATGAAACACAGAAAGAGTGAGACGCTCAAATCTGGTGTTTGCTCCACTATTATTCAAACTATGCAACTGTCTGCTGAGAACAGCAAATAAACAGCTAAAGCACATTTTCCAGCATTTGTTTTCAATGCCGTCATATGAATGCATTATATATGTATTATATAATGTCAAACTTCCGTCTGAGCCTCAGATCTGCTCTTAAACAAACGCTAGTGTCATCAAGTGTCTAAAATCCTTCATGTGTGCTTAGCTTTAGTCTGAGTGACTAACATAAAGAACACAAACATCCGTCTGATGAACAGAAGCGTATGTGTTTATGAGAGCAAACAGCAGGTAGTTTAACCAGTTTCAATGTCATCAGACTAGTAAATGAAATACTGCAGGACACATTTGAACAAGCACAAAGTCTCTGATTCACAAACCCGCAGATAATATATCCATATATTCATGTTTTTAATAATGAACGTGAAAATAACACATCAGCGTTTCCCAAGAATCCCTGCATACGTGTCTTGAATTCCTTATTTAGTCCTTTTGGAGAATGCTATGTGTCTTGGAGTTACTAAACATGAGTACAATAGCAAATGAACATCATCAATGCTTAAATATCACTAATGTGACGAACAGAGCGATAGACACGACACTAAACTACTGCTAGATTTATTGCACAGTAATGGATGACTGTCTGGTGTTGTGTTCATCTGAAACATGTACAGTACATAGAGTTGAGTTTCTACACAGCAGAACAGCTGTATACTGCAGTTCCAGGTACTTTGGTTCAACATTTTGGATTAACTGTCATCAACTAGTATGGCAAGCAGGTGGCGCTATTCAAGAAGATGAATATATTTCATATTTTGGTGCACATTTAAGTGTTTGCAGACAATGACTTCTAAAGATGCCTGTGTTTGCTGCGAGTAACAACAAAACAGGCAAAACCAGTGTTCACAAGTAAGAAATAAAGGTCTCCTCTGAGCCTTTTCAATGACAAACAACATTACGAAATAAAAACATTAATAATTTAAATGTAAAGACAAATATCTCACCTTTATCTTTTAATTTATCCACACACACACACACTTCCAGACTTGCACTAATATATGCCGCTCACACACTATGGTATAGTATGACACAAGTATGTGAACACGCAGGTCAACAGTAAACGAGCATGCATCGCTAGAAGTGCTTCAGGAGGGTTGTGTCAAGATGGAGGAGACTGGAGGCACAGACAGACAACACAAGCACCGCTCTCACACACACAGATCACTGCACATGCAGACGACAGACGCCGCTCACGGGGGAAGCTGACGCGTCGGGGAAGGAGGAGGACGCCGGCTGGGTTAGAAGAAGAAGAAGAAGAAAGTGTTCATGGCAGCAGAAGCGTCGAGGAAGGCAATGGATGGCAGGGTAAGAGACAGAAAGACAGAATTAGTATCTGTAAGCAGTCTAGTATTAGAAGACAGTCAGACAGCATTTGCATGTTAATTTATATACAGTGCTGGCCAAAATTATTACAACACAGCTAAAAAATGACTTGAAGTCAGTTATTTCTATCTTTTGCTGTAGTGTGTCAGTAGGAAATATCAGTTTACATGTCCAAACATTCATTTTGCCATTAACTGTAATAATGCAGTGAGGTTTTTGTTTGAGATCTGATCTGATCATCATGCAGTCTGTCTGGAATGACATGAAGAAACAGAACAAACTGAGACTGAGATTACATCCAGTAGATGTACTGCACACTAGCAATGCGTTGGCTGAGCATTGGAGCGTGTGTTTGTGTGCTAGAGGGGAATGCTGTAATGCAGTTGACCTATCGGTAAGCCCCTCCCCTCAAGCGCAGATGAGCCAATGGCAGTCGAGTATCAGTTGCATGGGGAGCTGCACTCAGACATCTGTAGGTTTCAGTGCCATAGAGAAACATTGGACGATCCGAAGCTCGCATCGGTTTAATGGAGTTTATGCAACAAAAATGGAAAAACGATGTGCCTAGGGTACTTGTAACACTGATTCCAGGTATCCTGAGAGGATAGGCAATAGAATATATTTTATTCCATTTTCTAAACCCAGCCAAAACAGAGCAAAATGTCCCAAAGCATTCAACCCCAGCTCACTTTGTTTTATAATGCCGTCTTATTGCTCTTCTTTGTAGTAGGTGCATTTTAAAAATGTTTTCCCAATCAATCCTGGACTCCTGCTCAAAATGATAAATTATTATTAACGACAGCTACAAAAAACCCAACAATAAGCCCGCAAAGCTGTTATTGTTCCATTCTGACAGATGACAGCTGTGACCGCTAAGTGGAATCCCGGAAAATAAACCGTGAAATTTTGACCAATGGGAGAACAGTTTACTCGCGTGTGACTTGTATTAACAAATTTGGTCCGTTTAGAAACTTTGCCGTGTGAAAGCGAACCGCACCAAGAATAAAAAGCAACATTGTAATAATTTTAATCCATGTTTCGGAACAAAGCATTCGATCTACAGGTGTGAAAACACCCATACTCTCATTAAGTTACACTATTCATCTGCTCAAGCAGAACGTTAATGTCATCTTGTGCTTCAGCAAGGTATCCCCGGCTAAAACTAGCTAACGTTAGTGTTAAAGTTAGTGAGTTCATGCTAACGTACAAACCTAAATAGCGAACTGTCAAAAGTCAAAAACACATAAACGAAGGTCTATATTAGAGTGCCTCTCCATATTAATCTAGTCAAATGTAAATTAATTTAATCTTACTCTGCGGTATATGAACGGTGTTGATCCGGGATGTTGTCATTGCGATCGTGACGACCGTAACATAATTCTCCCATTTGCATTGTGATTTGTATTTTTACATATTTAGTTTAATACCTTTTATATATCCCTCCATGGCATATTTAAGTCCCATTTGAAAGAAGACCACCTCGGAAGAAGGTTTTCACTGACAGCTGTCATTGTAAGACAGTGAGCAGCTCTGTTTGTTTGTCACTGAGCAACAGTAACTAAGGGGGCGGGGCTTACCGATAGGTCAATCAGAAGCAGCTGGTAAGAGCAGAGATCAGGTCAGGTCTCACCTGGGAATGCTGGGAGGTGCTCGGTTGGGCCGGCTGGGAACCTGTGGGCTGTCAGCGCTGTTGTTCAGGGGCCCCAAGGGTCCGGGGCGAGACGGAGGCGCAGGAGCACCTCTCCCAGCAGGTCTCTGTCCCGCAGACATCCGGCGTGGAGCCGTGGGGCTCGGAGGAGGAGACCTGCAGACCACAGACACTCTCACATCTGCAGGAAAACCACACGCACTCCCTCACAGAACAACCTGGATCCAGAGACCAGACTGCTCCAGCTAGGGCTGCTCAAGTAACTCTTAAACGCACGAATGTTTCGCCAATCATGAGTCTTCAGCGAGGTGGATCTCTAACTGCTGCAATAGCAAAAAACTCTTACAGAACAATTACAGAAGAATAAAATAAAGCGTATTTCGTTACCTTTTGAAACTTAGAAGGGTTGGATTTGAGCTGTTGTCGTCAGCGCGCACAGAGGGCTCTTATTCACGATCTCAAACATATTCTCAAAACTATCGTTTTCAATGGCTTCAAAATCAATATTTTGATGACTAGCAGCTTATTCACCACATCCAGCATCAAATAACAGTGACATTTATATTTCACTGCGTACAGTAATTGCTCTGCAGTAAAGCTGCTCAAACCAGTTCAATTTCTGCTGATGATATTCGTTTGTTTTATGCCTGCGGTAATTATGAGTGAAACATCACATCGTCATTGTGCATCAAACAGTGCCACCTCGAGGAATAAAGATACACTGCACTTATTGAGCCATCAGATATGTAAATATAGTTGTGCAGGGAAAATATACTTACACATTTACATACCTCGGGTCTTTTTCTTGTTATATTGTTTATAATGAACAGATTGAGGAATACTTATGGGCAGCGGTCGAATTGTAAAAAAAAATTTCAGGGGGGATGGTGTGGTCAATTTCTTTTTCGGGGGTGGGGTTTCTGGGTCCTGTAGCTAATTTTACATAATGATTCCAAAATTTGTTATTTATTATTATTTAAAAAAAAAAGGTTTTTTTCTACCATCTCTAAGCGTTACCCCCAACACAGTTAATTAAGAATGTGCACCACAAGGTCCTCTCTTCTCCCATACACAAATTAACTGTAATAACTGTAATAATGCAGTGAGGTTTTTGTTTGAGATCTGATCTGATCATCATGCAGTCTGTCATGAAGAAAATGAAGAAACAGAACAAACTGAGGAACGCAGATGAGCCAATGGCAGTCGAGTATCAGTTGCATGGGGAGCTGCACTCAGACATCTGTAGGTTTCAGTGCCATAGAGAAACATTGGACGATCCGAAGCTCGCATCGGTTTAATGGAGTTTATGCAACAAAAATGGAAAAACGATGTGCCTAGGGTACTTGTAACACTGATTCCAGGTATCCTGAGAGGATAGGCAATAGAATATATTTTATTCCATTTTCTAAACCCAACCAAAACAGAGCAAAATGTCCCAAAGCATTCAACCCCAATCTCAATGAAGATGAAAACGTTCATTTTCTGGTTGTCATAGGGTGCTTTCACACATGGCCTGTTGTTTCGGAACCTGGCGCGTTTCCCCCCCTAGCTCGGTTCGTTTGGGCATATGTGAACACGGCAATCGCGCCCGGATCCGCGCCAAAACAATCGGTCCGAGATCGCCTGATTTGGCGTTCCGTGAAAAGCATTAGCTTTGTTGTTTTGCTAATACCTCAAAATGAACCTGTGAATGTCTGTGGGTGAGCACGTCTTTGCCATTTAAAAATTAAAGCTCACTTTGTTTTATAATGCCGTCTTATTGCTCTTCTTTGTAGTAGGTGCATTTTAAAAATGTTTTCCCAATCAATCCTGGACTCCTGCTCAAAATGATAAATTATTATTAACGACAGCTACAAAAAACCCAACAATAAGCCCGCAAAGCTGTTATTGTTCCATTCTGACAGATGACAGCTGTGACCGCTAAGTGGAATCCCGGAAAATAAACCGTGAAATTTTGACCAATGGGAGAACAGTTTACTCGCGTGTGACTTGTATTAACAAATTTGGTCCGTTTAGAAACTTTGCCGTGTGAAAGCGAACCGCACCAAGAATAAAAAGCAACATTGTAATAATTTTAATCCATGTTTGGGAACAAAGCATTCGATCTACAGGTGTGAAAACACCCATACTCTCATTAAGTTACACTATTCATCTGCTCAAGCAGAACGTTAATGTCATCTTGTGCTTCAGCAAGGTATCCCCGGCTAAAACTAGCTAACGTTAGTGTTAAAGTTAGTGAGTTCATGCTAACGTACAAACCTAAATAGCGAACTGTCAAAAGTCAAAAACACATAAACGAAGGTCTATATTAGAGTGCCTCTCCATATTAATCCAGTCAAATGTAAATTAATTTAATCTTACTCTGCGGTATATGAACGGTGTTGATCCGGGATGTTGTCATTGCGATCGTGACGACCGTAACATAATTCTCCCATTTGCATTGTGATTTGTATTTTTACATATTTAGTTTAATACCTTTTATATATCCCTCCATGGCATATTTAAGTCCCATTTGAAAGAAGACCACCTCGGAAGAAGGTTTTCACTGACAGCTGTCATTGTAAGACAGTGAGCAGCTCTGTTTGTTTGTCACTGAGCAACAGTAACTAAGGGGGCGGGGCTTACCGATAGGTCAATCAGAAGCAGCTGGTAAGAGCAGAGATCAGGTCAGGTCTCACCTGGGAATGCTGGGAGGTGCTCGGTTGGGCCGGCTGGGAACCTGTGGGCTGTCAGCGCTGTTGTTCAGGGGCCCCAAGGGTCCGGGGCGAGACGGAGGCGCAGGAGCACCTCTCCCAGCAGGTCTCTGTCCCGCAGACATCCGGCGTGGAGCCGTGGGGCTCGGAGGAGGAGACCTGCAGACCACAGACACTCTCACATCTGCAGGAAAACCACACGCACTCCCTCACAGAACAACCTGGATCCAGAGACCAGACTGCTCCAGCTAGGGCTGCTCAAGTAACTCTTAAACGCACGAATGTTTCGCCAATCATGAGTCTTCAGCGAGGTGGATCTCTAACTGCTGCAATAGCAAAAAACTCTTACAGAACAATTACAGAAGAATAAAATAAAGCGTATTTCGTTACCTTTTGAAACTTAGAAGGGTTGGATTTGAGCTGTTGTCGTCAGCGCGCACAGAGGGCTCTTATTCACGATCTCAAACATATTCTCAAAACTATCGTTTTCAATGGCTTCAAAATCAATATTTTGATGACTAGCAGCTTATTCACCACATCCAGCATCAAATAACAGTGACATTTATATTTCACTGCGTACAGTAATTGCTCTGCAGTAAAGCTGCTCAAACCAGTTCAATTTCTGCTGATGATATTCGTTTGTTTTATGCCTGCGGTAATTATGAGTGAAACATCACATCGTCATTGTGCATCAAACAGTGCCACCTCGAGGAATAAAGATACACTGCACTTATTGAGCCATCAGATATGTAAATATAGTTGTGCAGGGAAAATATACTTACACATTTACATACCTCGGGTCTTTTTCTTGTTATATTGTTTATAATGAACAGATTGAGGAATACTTATGGGCAGCGGTCGAATTGTAAAAAAAAATTTCAGGGGGGATGGTGTGGTCAATTTCTTTTTCGGGGGTGGGGTTTCTGGGTCCTGTAGCTAATTTTACATAATGATTCCAAAATTTGTTATTTATTATTATTTAAAAAAAAAAGGTTTTTTTCTACCATCTCTAAGCGTTACCCCCAACACAGTTAATTAAGAATGTGCACCACAAGGTCCTCTCTTCTCCCATACACAAATCAAGGCTTTGAAGATGAGGCAATCAGATGACTGAACTGACGGAGCGATTCATAAGCAGCCTGGACCGTTTCTAGTGTGCTGTGGCTGAGAGTGAAGCAGTGGACGAGAGCTACAGTCCTCCACACACTGAGCTCATGGAGCTCTACACAGATCAGAGCTCTGTCTGTTACCTGCGGGAGCCGGCGCCGGCGCTCAGCCAGGAGTTATCCACCGGCGGAGGCAGCGGTGTGGAGATGGTGGTGGTGGAGATGTCTCCGGTGATGGCCAGAGCTTCTTTCAGAGCGTGGTGTGTGCGCAGAACCTCCTCGCGCCGCTGCACCTGCTCCTGAGACTCGTCCATCAGAGCGTTCTGATCTCCAGCCGAGTACAGCTGCGCCAGGAGCTCCGCGTTAATGAACTCCTTCACCTGCGGAGCAGCAGCGTGATGATAATTAGCTCATACGTGACCCTGGACCACAAAACCACTCATAAGGGTCAACGTGTTTGAGCTGAATAAATAAGCTTTCCGTTGTTCCTATCTGATGTCAAAGGTCAAGCGGTCACACAGCATCCTTACGTTATTGATCATCAGATGCATGATGCTCTTGGGCATGAGGTCGCGGATGCATTTGTTGACGATGGCCATGTAGGAGTCCACCAGGTTCCTGATGGTCTCCACCTTCCTCTCCAGCTGAGGATCCATGGAGAAGTTCTCCGACGGACCAGAACTCTCACTCTCCACCTGAGAGAAAGAGAAAGCTCAGCCGCGAGGAACAGGGCTCATGTTTCAGAGTTAATCTCGTGTAAGTGATACGGAGGGGTTGCTTGAGTTTGTCCTCCTCGGTAGAAATTATGGTGAGAAGAACGTTGTGTCTCGCCTAGAGTTGATGAATGAATTCATTTCTTTCTGCATAAACTTATTAGGTTGGGGGTTCATTTAAATGTCTGTTTTGAGTACACTTCACTATAACCACACTGCAATCAAAGAATCATGTAAACCCCGTAAAGCTTGAGATGACTCATACAAAATACTGTATATAGAAATAATATGTATGAAACTAATCAAACTAAACTGAACAACAATAAAATATGTTTTCTCAATCATTTCATTAATCAGGGACCTACTTTCACTAAAAACAGCTGATTTCCACTATTGTAGGCTTGCTTTGTAAATGTAATTTATAGACCAGCACAAACTTAATGCAAATGTAATTGGTCACATTTACAAAATCAGGTGATTATGTTCGTCCATCTATGCAAATGTATCTACGTACAGAGACGGAATAATGAGGTTAATCACCGTCAGTTTAGAGCGGTGATCGTGAATATTTGTGAAGACTGATGATGGTACACAAATAAAAAAAAAAAAACCTTAAGCTTTTGCTTTTATTTCTCATCAAACTCAATTCAATTTTTAAATACAAAAAATTCCAGGGTTCGTACAGAAACTGCAAAATGAAATTCCAGGACTTTCACGGACTAAAATCAGAGATCACAATATTGTTATAATCTTTCAAATTCTAATAAATAAACTAATAAAATTGTCATAAAACAGCATGCAATGGCTGTGGCAACCTGAAAGGATACTATGGCAAAGTTATCGCTCTCCTTATTCAAAGTGATTTTTTATTTTTTATGAATATATGATTGACCTGAAGAGTAAAAGCTTAATCATACACTTGGAAAGTTATGAGCTATATCACGCTCGTAGACGCCAGGGGTGTGACAATACTTGGTTCACTAGAACGAGACAATATCTTAATACCATTTTTAAGAAATGTTCAATGACAAAATATTTGTCTTTTAATCACAAAAAGCAAAACAATGTAGTTGTATTTTGAAACATTTAACTAATCTACAGCCGTAACTAACGATTATTTTGGTAATCAAGTAACTGATTATTTTGACAATTCAGTAATCTGATATTTTTTAGTAATAAAAATAGACCTAAGTGAAAAAACAGGCTTTCGTTTGACTACATTTATTACACTAACGATGAGACAATAATAATTGGTTCAAATAAAGTATCAAAACCAAGTAATCACATGGTTTTATTGAACAACACTGTTAAAATATATAATGTAATATGCCTATACATAACATGAACATAACAAGTACATTATGTATTATAACAAAAACCTGCAGAGGGCGCCAGCGGCCTGGTGATGCTTCACTTTACAGCGAGATTCAATGATGTTTAAATCCATTTAATTTTAATATTTGGCCGCATGCAAACTCAGAGCGAGGGTTTGAACTTTTATTTCTAAATTGCGATGTACAACAAATCGCATATAAACAGCACATGCAATAAAAGACCGAACAATATAATGCAAACACTATCAAAGATTATACCCCAAAATCAACTTTATCCTGATATCGCGAGATCTCGTGCGCTGCTAAAGCCAGGCGAAACGGCTCTGTATTTATATCAGACGAGCTGCATCGTTAATTTAGCGAGAACAGACTGTTTGTATCGAAAACAAAAATTAACACCAATTTCATATATACTGCCTTTTAAACATCCAAGTACTTTTCAAGTACCTTTTCATAAATATGGCTCTTTTCAAGGAATTAAATTTAAAAAAGTCAAATTCAAGCCCTTTAAGCACCTTGTACGAACCCTGAAATTAAAAACGTAAAAAAAAAAAAAACTTAAAAAGCAGTTTAAGCTTGACATGAGGCTTCTGGTGATTGATAAAGACGTGAGGTATTGATCACTGACCGCGGCCCTCTCGGGATAAACGCCGGCGCGCAGCAGCGACGCTCTCCAGCTCTCCACCTCCTCCAGAGTGTCACACGCCAGCTCCAAGAAACGGTTGTCCTTGAACACGTTACTGAGAGAAAACCAGCGTCACTCCTCCGTCAGAAACATCACAGACAGCAGAGCATCGCAGGATCTCGGAAAACTCCACGAGTGAAAACTAAGACTAGCCCTGACTCCTCTGTGCTGTTACAGCTGTGCTATCCTCATAGAAATGACTGCATGCAAACCAGCAGAGAGAGATCTGTCATTTACCGCTGCTCCGTGTTGAAGATGGCAAACATGTGCTTGCTGGACATGAAGCTTTTCTCCACATCTCTGACCTTCAGATTGTCCAGGGGCAGCATGTACTTCTTCTCTTTCTCCTGCGGGATCCAGATAAAGACACGGGTCAGCAGCAGAACTGGATCTGAATGAGCTCAACAGGTTCATCAAGATGTCATCACAGTCTTCTCACACACATTCTGTTCATGATTAAACGACGCGTCGATGGATTGCATTCTGCATTGACCAAAGACTGAAACAGCTCCGAAACATGAGCGTGTAATTTAAACAATTCAGAAATGCAACAAGCTTTATTGCTTCACAATAGTAAAAGCGGATATATGTTTGTGCAGTGAGAGTGTAGCTGGTTTGCATTGGCTGAGAGAAATCTGTCATGACATTTAAAGAACTTGCAATAGTTTGTCAATCCAATCTAAACAAAGACAGATCTGTACATCTGAGCACCGAATCATCTGTTTTGAACCATTGAATCACTGATTTCAGACACACTTTCTGGTTTATGCCTGAATAACTGACTTCTGCAGCTAATATAGTATGATAAAACAGCACACAAAGGAACAGGAACACTCTCTTCTCTCTCCAGTCATTGTCTGTTATTCATCTCACCTCGTCATCTTTGAACCAGGACAGGCTCTCGGCGGTCAGCACGAACCAGTACTCCTTCGCTCCTCCCTTCATGATGCTGATGTTATTGATGGTCAGCCAGCCCTTACGGATCACCTGACGGAGAAAGCCAGACGCGTCACACACAAACACACACTTCCATCAGAAGCACAGTGCAGGACACACGGACGAATGTGGATGAATGACGTGAGAAATCAACAGTGTGAGACAGTGGCTGCATCCCAAATCACGCACTCATGCACTACTCCGTGATGTGTTGTAGTATAAATAGTGTGAGTAGTGTGTTCACACTGAACATTACACAAAGAGAAAGTGCACTTTAAATACCCGGATGATGCACTTTAACAAGCAAAGAAACAAAGTGTGGAATGTTGGACACCAGAGAGAGGAGAGGGTCTGTATTACTTACTATTGGAGAAAGCGTAACGGCTAACTTAACCAATCACAGCCTTGCGTCACTGAATTTCAGTCAGAGTTGTGTGACACTCAGTCGTCGTTTACGGATCCCATAGGAATGAAGGAGGAGTGCCGTAAACTGAATCCCAGCTGTCGCAAAAGTCAGTGACTTCTCTTATAAAACGGCATTTTTTTTCGTGGTAAACTCTAAAAATAGTTCAATCCAAAAGTATTGCTTAGTGTAAAACATTAGCAGATAGGCTGTCGATTCATTAAATGATGAGCTGTTTCCTCTAAAAAGCTGTTTATTCAGCAAAGTGAAGCCTCTTCTCCATTGACATCCATTCAAAAAAACGGCATCTGGTCTCCTTTCCGTTAACATTAGCCGTTACGCTGTTTTGGCTAAAGGTGGCTTCTAGTGGCTTTGCTGGACACTTCATGCAGCAGTGACGGGGGAGAGGCTACAGGTGTACCTGAGTAACTGCAGTCAGTGTAAACCCTTTACTAACACACAGTCTGTCTGAACAAACACAGACGAGTGCAGTGAAACCACTCAGATCTGCTGCATCTGTTACATCAGCACTATTAGACGAGCTCAGATCGACACCTAAACTAACGGCTGTATAATGCATATTATAAATACTAATGATAAAATGTTAATTAATGACGTATCATGAAAAGCATAATTTTTCTGTGTTTAATAAGTGCTATAATTGGATCCCCGGTGCATCTACCAACCCAGGACACGTGAAAAAGAACAACCCAGTAACTTTATTTTGTAAGCCTTTCTCTGCAAGCTTGTGAAAAAACGAGCGCGTCAGATTTCACTCCCCTAGTGACATAGAAAGGGATCTTATTATAATATTACCGCCCCTTAATCTGTACGTTTACACCCACAGCGCCTCCATTGTGTTTTTGCAAGCGACAGCGGTGTAGCAGCTCTAACGCCATGACGAAAGTTTGAGCAAAGCAAGCTAACTGTTCTGTGTTTGGCTGCACAGACGAGCACAGAACACTGTTTAGAGTCCCAGCCTCAGAGGAGACAAGAGAGCAGTGCATTTATTGATTTATTTACTGTATATTGCTGCTACCACACAGATCTAAAATAAACATGCGATTTATTTCCCAGCTGTTTACCTTCACAGACATAACCCACTGTTTTTGTAACTCATGTGTGTTTTAAACATAATCCTGTGTGTATTTGACAGTTTAAGCGCAATAAGACATGAAAGTGAACTTAGTTCACAGCTCTGTTCTGGAAAAGGGGGCGGAGAGCAGCAGCTCATTTGCATTTAAAGAGACAGGCACGAAAACAGCGCGTTTCTGCTTCCACTCAAAACAGGAAGCAACATTAATAATGATGGAGCTGCGCTGTGATTGGATAAAAAGCTCAAAGCTGTTACTCTACGGCTGAAATCAAATGGAACACTGTATCCACCAATCAGCAGCCAGGATTGCAACTGTCTGTTTTACCATTACTGAAAGTAATTTATTTATTATGGACTAATAAACATTAATATAGTATTAATATAGCAGTTATTAATAACAGGTGTAAAAAAGTCCAGTGTCCAGCATGCGTGATCATGCATCCATCTGAGTCTCTGGTGTGAGACATTACATACAGACAGTGCTCTGTGTTTGCCATCAAACAAGTATTCACACCCTTCATCCATCACTCAGTACCACATAATGACAGATCTGTTATGACTTAGCAAATCTATTCAAGAGAAAAACTGAAATATGAAATAATAATATATTTTGCTTTGTCATCATGTGGTATGGAGTGTAGAGGTGTAAAGAATAAGAGTATTATAGAATAAAGATAGCAAAATGTGTAAGAGTGAAAGGGTTTGAAGCCTTCCTGAATGCAGTGTGAAAAAGACACACAGATCTGAAGAAACTGTCCTCTGGTTCATGCAGTGAACACAGCTACATCTCTCCTGCTCCATCATCACACCAGTGCATTCAGCTACACACATCAGCCTGACGTCTTACAATGATGCCAGACGCTGGAGGAGACGAGGCCTGAAGACACACACACACACACACACACACACACGCTCTCTCTCTCTCTCACACACACACACACACACACACACACGCTCTCTCTCTCTCTCACACACACACACACACACACACTCACTCACGCGCGCACACACACACACACACACACACACACGCTCTCTCTCTCTCTCACACACACACACACACACACACACAGATCTCCTTCATTAAAGCCCAGTCTTCACCAAACGCTCCTCTCTCATCAGTGCACCACGTCACCACACTGATCCTAGACCTGTCAGACGAGCTTCTGCAGTCAATAAAACAACCAGACTGATCACTACATGCTGCAGGATTTCATCTCTGACAGTAAACGCTTCTAATAACAAATTAAACTTGTGTCTGACATCCTCCTGAATGAGTCCAATAAGAGTAACAAAACTCTAAAACACTGAATAATTTGAATGAATGAAGAGGTTCACAGCTGCTGTGACGTCAATGTATGCAAACTACGCTTGTGCACAGTAAAAAACATGACCTGTACACCGTTCTGCTAGAGAAAGAGCCTTGGAAATCAGAAAAATTACGCAAAGGGAACATATCACGTTACATAAAGCAATGAGGAAACATGAATGCTTTTAGTGAAGTAAAGGTTCTGTAATGTCTGACACGTTCTGCTGTTTGGATGCATGAACAGAGGAGTTTCTATCTGTCGTCAGTGTGTGCTGAGACAGAGACAATCTCGCTCTGATGAGACAGGAGTGATGGAGACACGGGGGACATGAGATGCTCTTACCTGGAGCTCCTGAGCCAAACACAACAGCACATCACGCAGGAGCCGCTCGCGCACACGGGAGGATAGTGAAGAGAACATGACACACGTGTGTGAGAACAGAAACACTCAACATGTCCATAACACATGGACATCCTGACAAACACAAGAACTACTGAGTAATAAAGTGAGGGCAGTAAAAGCAGAGCAGAAAGAAAGTCAAAGCCATGTAAAATGACAACAAAGCAATAAAGAGCATCGATGTCTGGAGTGCCATCAACATAGACGGCCTTCACAAACACCAGCACACTGACCTGATTCCCTGCAGAGCTCTTCTTATTCGCCTGACTGCTGCGCTGCTGAGCACTGAGAGACAGAGAGAGTGTGTGTGTGTGTGTGTGTGTGAGAGAAAGAGAGAGAAAGCACTGGTGAATATGACAGTGAGACAGGAATGACTAACTGTGTGATGGAGTCTATTAGAATGCAGTTATATGAGCCTAAAATTCAAGATATGAATTTAAAAAAAAAATCACCCTCTTATATTTATATCATATGATATAGTATATAGCAATATCACACCAGCAAGAGTGCTGCTTTTCCTTAAAGGGGCTATGAACTGAGAAACCAAAATTCCCTTGATATTTTGACATAAAACAGGTCATTGTACTATAAAGTTTCAGAACTCATTAGTCTAAAAACAGCTTATATTGAAGGCAGTCTGCCAAAACAACAGCTTTTGGAATGTTCCACTCTATGATGTAATAGTGCGGATAAACACCTCCTCCGCAGAAAAAGATCAACGCCTGCTTCTACATCACTGTCTGTTTAGCCCCGCCCACCTATTCTACATCGCTGCCTGTTTAGCCCCGCCCACCGATCCTACATCACTCTGTTTAGCCCCGCCCACCGACCCTACATCGCTACCTGTTTAGCCCCGCCCACCGATCCTACATCGCTACCTGTTTAGTCCCGCCCACCGATCCCTGATTCTACATCGATGCCTGTTTAGCCCCGCCCACCGATCCAACATCACTACCTGTTTAGCCCCGCCCACCGATTCGCACATGTATTGTTTACGAGAGAAAACCCAGGTCTGCATTGCCTTTCTTCTGACCCCAGCTTTAGGATAGAGTGAATTTTTATTGAAGATCCAGACCACGTCAGTGAGAACTCGGTCCTTTGTTCACTTCATTTTACCGTGGATTCGTTTAGAAAACAGCCTATTACATCTAAATTATGATGCTTTTGATGTAAAAATCTAGATAACATTATAAGTGGACCTCAGAGAACAGTACAACATAAAAAACAAAGGCAGTTCATGACCCCTTTAATATCTGCACCACTGAAAATATGATACTGATTTTATACAATATTTCAATAAACATTTGTGTTACATTTTAGACACAATATTGTGTTTTTGCTCAATTTCACAAATGAAAATAGTTCCAATCAAACCAACAGAAGAACTGTTGAGCATCTCTGATCAACACACATCAGTGATTCGTCACTGAATGAATCAAGTGAGTCAATGATTCAGTGAATCATTCATAAAGACAGTCACTTGCTTCATTTTTCAATGAATCAGCTCTCTGAACTAACTGGTTGAGTGATTGATTCAACGACTCAATCATTATTTGCTGCCTCCTACTGGCACTTTTAGTTTCAAATTTATATATTAATATTTCAATATTCAATAAAAAAAAATATTAATACCCATTTATTATCAGTATTTATGCATTCTTGAATCAAAATATTTCTTTCTAAATCTATTCTTTGTAATGTTTTTTGGGGGTATTTCTCAGCCAAATAGATGTGCTATTATTAATTTGATTAATTATTCGGCACATCATGTAATTAATTAGATTAACAATGTTAACCGTGGCACAGCCTCGTGCTCAGGCAAAGATCTGCACATACTTGGCGAAGCCGATGAAATCCTCGTGGTTGGTGTTGATGTACGCGAGCTGAACATCGATGAGCAGCAGCACCTGCAGAGACACAGACACAGACGCTGCAGAGCCGTAATCTCGTTACAGAGCCGTAATCTCGTTATCCACCTGCACACACACACGCACGCACGCACGCACGCGCACGCACACGCACACACACACACACACACACATCCAGGTGTGTCGCACCTGCTCTTTGGCTTTGCTCTCTCTGTCACGGATATGAGACGTGACGATCCGCTCCGTCTCCTCCCGCAGACAAGGGAACGAATCCAGCTGAGCGTGTAGAAAACACAAGATCAGAAGCCTGACCCACAGCTTTAGCTCAGCGGCTGCATTAAAGCCTAATAAACTACACTGCAGTGGTCTTACTGAACTAGTGCGGTGGCTTGCTTTAAAAACACTGCTCCAGAAAATCATTACTCAGAAGAGAATATGACTAGTGCATGCTATGCTAATACTATGGACTGCTGATGTGATAGGCAGTGCTTTCAAACTGAGCCGCTCCACTCAGAGCAGGCCATCTGATGGATTTGGGTCTGAGAGTCCACCTCCTAAACTCACAGAGACACACCGCTGAAAATAAAGGTACTAATAACGACAGTGTTTTCCTAAAGTGATGAAGTACACATGTGCTACCTCTGCTGGAACATCTGTGAAAATCAGCTAAACGTCACTGAGCAATAATGAAGAAAGATGAATAAATGTGAGGCCTGCAGCATTTGAGACACACAGAGACCTAATGAATGGCATTTATCAGTCCAACCAAGATTTCATGATTTTCTTGTGATTTTTTTTTTTTTGTGATCAAAATGACTGATTTTGTGGACTTGAACATTTCTAGATTTTTGTGGAAAATGTGCAATGTTATTTTTATGATAATTAGGATGCCATATTTATCAATGTTGGCTCTGAAAGGTGAGATTCTCTCTCTTTTTTTGGCTATAATAATCTGTTACTGTAACTGTGATAGGTTATGTAAGCTGGCTAACTTGCTTTTACAACTTCCCTTACAAATATCAACCATAGCCTATGGTATTAAAATTAATTAATAAATTTATAAATACATTATATAATAAATAAATAAAAACTAACAATGCTTACCATAATTAAACCATAACCATGCACAAATTAACCATGGATTTAATACACTAACCATAGGGATAATTTTCATTTAGTTGTGGTCTGTATTTGCTGGTTTCTGTATTTGTTAGTGCTGTGAGTACGTGCTGCACATGTGCTGTCAAACTGATAAACCACTCGCTGCTCTTGACTGAAGAACTGTAATACAGGTGCTTTAATAAGAATCGATGTTTAATTTATGTGTATTGTGTTGTACTTTTATATTTGTTAATTCGTTAATTTCTTAAATGCTACTGCTAAATACATCTACTGTAGCCTACTGTTTGTTTCATTTGTGTATTATGTGTATTTGTAACATGTATCTTTGTTCTTATTTTTTAATAACAAAGATAAAACGGTGACAATGGTTTTTATCCTCGTCGACTTTGGCCTAAATGTCTGCCATTCTTTTATATTTTATTTTATATTTTGTTACCTTTGCTTTGTTTTTAAAAAAGGGAAATTAGTTTGGCTGTATTCTCAGACTAATTGCTAAATAGTAAAACCAACATGACAGAATCGTGATAAAACCGTGATATGATATGTTTGCCATATGGCCCACCCCTGCTGAGTTCTGAGTTCTGCAGTGGTGTTAGTGTTGAACAGAGAGCGACGCACCTTATCAGAGCACTGACGCACCGTGTTGATCAGCTCCTGAACCACCAGATCAATACACTTAATACACGGCTCCTTGATCTTCACCACCTGCTTCTTCACGATCGCCTCGAAGGCCATGTCTGGAGTGAACAGACCCGTCCTGCAGAAGAAACACGGTCATCTTCAGCGCTGACTTAAACACACACCGGACCCTAAACCCACAGATCTGATCCCGCAGCGAGCGCGAGGACACTGAAGCAAGCCTCACCTGATGCCATGGATGTTCTTGATAGCGTAGCTGATTTCCCGCCGCATCTCCTTCTCATCGCACTCCATCTGTCACACAGACGGGTCAGAAACACAGGACGGTTAGGACGGAGCCGTGAGAACAGAGCACAGTCTCAGTGTCCGGCTCACTTGCCTTGACCAGCTCGAAGGGGAAGCGCTCGTGGAAGATGCGGTTGATCTTGGCTCCTCCAGACAGCTCCACAGTGTCCACCTGATCACCAGAGCCTTCGATACGCTTCTCGAAGTCCACCGAGAACTGCTGCACCATCCTGCAGACGCACAGACTCTCAGTCCAGTCATACATGATATAAACCAGTCCTGATCTAGTCCGCTACATTTGGACAGTGTATCTGAATAGCAAATGTGAGACTGAACTAATCATAAGTAATCATAATCTCTCACACATACTGTAGATATGTGTGTGATGTGTTTGCTCTGTCTGAAGAGACTCCTGATGGAGTGCTGTGAAACGATTAATCACATCCAAAATAAATGTTTTTGTGTACATAATATCACATATAATAACATAATAGACTCAGACTGAACACAGTGCTGTGTTTGTGTGACTGAAGGCTTCTGGTGCTAGCGGCACTGACTGCAGCAGGGCTTTGGTCTTGCGTGACGGGTCGTCGGGCCGGTACTGCCGGTACTCCTCCGCCTCTCGGTCCAGAGACAGCAGCTGCGACTGCAGTTTACTGCGGAAGGCAGGCAGCGTGTCCCGGATGTGGTTGGTCAGTTGCTGTAGAAACACAGATGCAGCCGCTCCGTTAAATGCACATGCGGTCAGGAGCGTCTCCAGTGAGGATCTGACTGGGCACAGTACCTGATTGAGGACCTTCTGCAGGTGTGGGGTGCCCATGCTGTCTGCGATGTGTCTGTAGGCCGGATGAGACAGAAAGAACTTCCTCTCTGCCGCCAGAGCCGCTCTGATGTCCTTCTTCCCGTCGATGTCTTTCTGACTGCGGTTCACCACGCCGATGTACCCTGAGTGATCAAACATTCACTGCGGACACTGAAAGGGGTTTTTCCCGTGACCCGGTGTGCTTCACTGGGCCTGCAGAGCTAAAGCTCAACCGCACGGCTCTAGAGATGCTCAGCAGCTATCCATCGACCGAGGCGCGCTTGAACACAATAACTCGAAAACCTCACGGGGTAATTAGTTACTGTATCCCTTGAAAAGGTAAAGTAAGGGATTACTCTTATTTTTTCTGTCATTTAATTACAGTTACTTCTTATGTAATTGAACTTAATACTGTATATAGACTGTAGAACATTTATACACAATACAACAGTGGATTTAACATCAAAATGTAAAGTCTAACCTTAAAATGCATGCTTTTATGTACCCTTCTCGCTTTAAATACTTTGGTGAGTTAATAAGAATATTGGTAACACTTTAGTGTCCAATTCTCACTATTAACTTAGCATGAATATTACTGGGATATTGGCTGTTTATTATTACTTAAAAAACACATATTAATGTCTTATTCTGCAGGACCTTATTCTAAATCCTTAATCCTACCCAAAACATAAACTTAACAACTGCTTTACTAAGTATTAATAAGCAGTAATTAGGAGTATATTGAGGCAAAAGTCATAGCTAATAGTTAGTTAATAATGAGAAGTGGACTCTAATCTAAAGTGTGTCCAGAATAATTGATGTAGTTACTTAAAATAATTAAAAGAACCGTTTCATGTCTATCTTTGCATCATTAACTTGTCGAGGTTGATAATAGGATTTAGAAAGTAATTAGTAATTAAATACTTTTTGATTTGTACAGTAATCTAATTACACTGTTGAAGATGTAATTAGTAACTAGTAATTAATTACTCTTTTAGAGTAACTGACCCAACACTGATCTGGACCTGACTAAACTGGACAGTGAATCAGATGCCCGCAGACAGTTTCCGTCCTTCAATATTTTGGGATATTAAAACTAGGGCTGTCAATTTAATGCATTAATTTGGTGAGATTTATTATAGCAAAAAATAACACATTTAAATGATTCAAACACCTAGTGCCCCGTTCAGACCTGTCTGACATCTGAGTCTATCAGAATGCTGTTATATGAGCCTAACATTCATGATATGAGGGCAAAAATAACCACCCTCTTATATTTATATCATATGATACAGTTTAGCAATATCACATGAGCAAGAGTGCTGCTCTTCCCCAATATCCACACCACAATGTGAATACTGATTTATACAACAGCTCAATAAACAAGAAGTTCATATTGTGTTACATTTTAGAGACAATCTTGTCTGTTTTTGCTCAGTATCTCAAATGAAAATAGTTCCAATCAAAGTCACAGCAGAACTGTTGAGCGTCTCTGATCAACACACAGCGGTGATTCGTTACCGAACGAGTCAGGCACTTGAACGAATCAGTTGAGTGAACGATTCAGTGACTCACTCATTCAGACATTGACTGGCCACCACCTTCTGGCACTTTTAGTCTGATATTCAAAATATCATTTCACTTCTTTAAAATCATTTCAGATTTCAATATTCGTTAAAAAAATACCCATTTATTTTCATTCTCTCTGCAATGCTGAACTGAAATATTTCTTTATAAAGCTATTCTTTCCTGAAGTCTATTAAACGCTTTTCTCATTCAGCACAATAATGACATTAAATTATCGTTTGGGGGGAAATTTCTCATTGATGTGGGATTCAATTGTAACTAATCAATCAGCACATCATGCAATTAAAAAAATAAATAATTACGTGACATCCCTAATTAAATGAGCTACAAACGTCTAACTGGAAAGCGTCTGAAAGGCATTGACAGGAGCGAAGGTTTCTCACCGCGGCGCAGAGGCAGGAGCTTGTTCTCCAGAACGTCTCGTGCGTCTGTTCCTTCATCCATCAGGTCGAGTTTAGTGATCACACCGATGGTCCTCTGGCCTGTAACACAAGTGCTCTTCAGCATACACAAAACACCACTGGAAGAACCTGCCGGTCACATGAACAACCAGTACTCGAACCTGCCTCGTGTCTTACCACGAAACCACGGCTCCAAAAGCCACGCAATAAACCTTCATCTTATTCTCATGAGGAACTGATGTGTAATTTTGTAAAGCACCAGCTCTGCTCTGAGGCTCTTGGAGGTCAGGAGGTCAGCAGGAAGGTCAGGAGGTCACTCACCCTGAGGGTCGACGTCTTTGGCCAGTTTGAGCGCGTCAGAGTTGGCCAGGTCAGTGTTAGCCGGAGTGACAGCCAGGATCAGGCAGCTCTCGCGGCAGATGAACTGCATGATCATGTCTCGGATCTGATGCTCGATGTCAGCCGGCTGATCTCCCACCGGCACTTTAGTGATGCCCGGCAGGTCGATGAGGGTCAGATTCAGCACTGCACAGAGTCAAGAGGACAGAAAAGAGAATAAAGATCACAGGCAGAGAGTGAACCAACTCCAGGGTAAGGCTAAAAGCAGTCTAATGATTGTGTAATCTATTAATTACACGCACACCATAAACCCGTCTGTTTAGACATGTACCAGATATGGGTAAGACAATTTTAATACGACTGAATTTGTATTAGACGTGATCACAGTAAAAAAAAAAACTCTTTAGGTTACTAATTATAATGTTTTATTTCTAGTTATTCAAACAGTGAATCAATTATATACAGAAAGAGAGCAAAGAACATTTACATTATCAAAGAACATCACATCATTATTTTTATTATTATGTCTAGCATGAGTTTAAGCACTAAAAACACTCCCGTTATAATCAGAGAAGCTGTCTACGCTGTATAATGAGCGAATCTCTTGCACTGTTTGTACATCTGCACTCCGCTGTTTATGAAGACAGAATTCCCGCGCACTGATCAACAAAACTCATCTGAACGCCTCTGATTGGCCATTGCGTTCATCAGCTCGTGTGTGATTGGTTATAATGCGCAATGCTGTAAACGCGTAAAAAGAAATATGATGCCGAATGAACAGATCTAAATGTAACGCCGCAATCCTCATTTTCCATTTCATTTTCTCTTTCTTCACGACAGCCGTAATAGATTTAGTTTAACTGTGCAAGCCCATGTTAATTTCAGACCCGTGGCCAGGGGGTTGAGCTTTACAAAAACATGGTCCAGGACTACATGTACATTCACGATCTTGCATCCAAAAGGCTTTTGAAGAAACCGTCTAACAGGCCCCACCATGAGCAGTGAGATTTAGTTTAAAACATGGCAGGGTTTGTGATGTGATGTGTTTTCCAGTACCGTGTGGGGAATAAACCCGCAGGTTGATGGGAATGGGGGAAATGCCCTTATTGGCCCCGGTGACGCGGTCGGTCTCAGCCTCGATCTCCTGACGGACCTCATCGAAATCAGTGAACTTCTTCCCTTTGCAGTGCAGGAACTCGGCCCACTCTGCAGATTCAGTGTTAGACAGACTGACTGATCATAAGCAAAATGTAAAACATTTGAAGTAATGAGTTAATGAACTCCAAGATTGAATTAGCAGAATTTCAGATATTGATTTTTCTTGAATGTTAATTGCACTGGGTAAGCTAACTCAATGTACAATCTGAGATTCACCTGCGTTTGCACTGATGAGCTGCAGAACCAGGGGTCTGCGAGTGACGATGCCGGATCCACGGGGCAGAAAATCCCTAGAAAACACTCAAATCAACAACACAGCACAGAAACACCATTCCTCACTGCAGTGCATACGTGTGCTTCCATGTCTTTACAGTGAAACGCCAGTCAATCAGACCATATCACAGCTGTTCCCGCTCGTCTGATTAACAAAACCGTGTCTAAATCTACTGCTACTGCTTTCCAAGCATCATGAACATTTACTAGCTATGTTTCCATCCACATATTGTTATGCACATTTTGAAGCATCACATTAAAAAAAACGCTGAATGGAAACGCCAAGATGCGCACAAATTCTAAAAATGCACATAAAAACTTATTTGCACATTTGAGTAGGATAAACTTTTTATCCGATAAGAAAAAATGCGCATAAACTACGATGGAAACTCATTTACCGAATAAATTCCACCATGCGCATTAAAAAAAAGTAATGTGATTTGCGCTATGAGACGGGATAACCTGACTAACAGCAGACCGATCTCGTTCACAGCATCTATATGTTGTTCTGAAAGGCCTGAGCAAAGTTTGTCTTCAAAGTATTTCTGTATAATTGTTTTACACGACTGCATTCACAAACAGCAGCATCCGCCTCCGAAAGCTGTGACAGCATTTACTGTGTTTCGTCTGCTCGCTCTCAGGCGCAAGTCATTAATTATATATGAAAATTATTATATTCAGTGGCTTCTCTTAGTTTTCTTTGTGATATTTCTTGCCAGTTTACCAGGAAGTGACGATTTCGTTCTCTTTGACTCGTTGGATGGAAACAATGCTTTATTCGCAAATGTTTTATGCGATATTCCAGTTTTGCGCATAAGTTTAATTCGAATCTTTGGATAGATTCCAATATCTACTGTTGTCTGAATTTTGCGTTATGTCTCATCTAGTGATAAACTGATATATCAACCAGCATTTTTATATTATATTATTATTATAATAATTAAGTACATATGCACATCATCAACTGCTGCATATGAATGGCCAGTTAACAGAAGTTAATACAAAATCTACTAATAGCCTTGTCAAAGAATAATAATGAAAATAATAATGATATTTCCAGTATTTTTTAATTGAATTGTGTGATAAATGCTTAATTTCAGTGATGCTGTGTATGTTTCAATCAGTACAATGGATTGTCATGCATGATATCAGCTACACGACTGGATATTGAGTCATATTGGTTGATGATAATACGAACATAATGCATTATACTATTGTATTGGGAAGCTTTGGAACAGCCTTCCTGGAAATGTTCAAGAGTCTCCAGCAGTTTGAGTCGAGACTAAAGATCTGTTCACCAGACATACAGTCAAACCAGAATTTATTCAGACACCTTCAACGTTTCTCACATTATCACAGTTTATTTGCTATAGTTTAGAAAATTGTAATAACATATGAGAAGAACTCTGTTAAACTGTGTTAGAGAACAAATTCATCTTGATAATGTCAGATAACGTTCATAGAAAGGTATGTAATGAATTCGGTTGAATAGCTGTCAGCTCTTAAATTTAAGTACACAATTAGATAAAACCAATTTAGCTCAACTAATTACCAAGCAATGCTTAATTTTGTTCAGTCTGTGGAGTAAAAAGGTCGCATTAGCAATTAAAGAAAAAACACTTCAGCAAAACATGGAAAGTGTCTGGATAATTTTAGGTCCCAAATCTGTATCAATTTTACTGGTAGTCCACTGTATGAAGAATTTTTGGGTATAATTTGTCACAGTTTACTTTATTTTGCTATCCTCACTTACATAAATGAACTATAGTGTCTTGCACCCACTAGTAAAAAAATATCAAAAATTATATCTGCTGTCTGAAATAATTTTTGGTTTGACTGTGCATCTCAGTTAGTCCGGTCTGGTACAAACAGCATCACAGGTACTCACGATTATATTTAAGCTACAAAAATACAAACCACTCACACTAGCAGGATCTAGGAAGGACTTCAAGCTCAATTAATCTTCACCATCACACTCTTACGATGTAAACACTGTCTTACATATTACATCATTTAATTTATTCAATAAACACATAATAGTTATTAGCAATACATTACTACATCCTGCATGAACATTTGACTTTCCAGCTAAATCTCAAGGTGTTTCTCCATCTGAACCTAAATATCTCATGGAGTTTTTCTCCTTGTCACAGTCGTCATAGTGTCGCTCACTCGAGGCATGAAGGAATATCTTCTCTTAAGCTGCTCTCAGACAACATGCATTGTGAAAAATGCTATATAAATATACTGTATATAACCTAACCTAACCCTAACCCTCACTTTTCTATCGACTACAGTCTGACATCCGATATCAGTGACTGCATTAGTTTGTCTGTATTAACAAACACAATCACACGCTGCCTTAGTTTCCACAGGTGTACCTCAGGGTTCATTTCTCGGACCGCTTCTATTCCTAATTTTAAAAATCCTTCTGATTTTCAACAATTAAACTTTGAAATCATGCTAGTTCAGCCCAAATCTCTAATATCTTCTCACTCAGATCTCTGCTGTGATGTTGACAGTATTTTGGTTAGGCGTTATATCTGGCTCCTCAATCTTTATTCACCAAATAAACCACCTCGTAACATTCTCTTTCTTTCAACTCTTCGTGTTCATTCCTCCCACAACTTTACAGATGCCAAAACAACTATCCATGCATTCATAACCTCCCACTTTATTTTATATTTATAAAAACACAGTTCAATAATACAGTCAAAACGTACAAATATACAATCTACTGCAATCCTGTCTTCATATGATGCGAATTTGCAGGTCAAGAGTTTACCAAACTTTGGGAAGCAGCAAAATTCACATGAACTTGTTTCTTGTCTCCTGCATTATCATGCATATGATTGGAAGTCAGTAGAGTAAAAAGAGCATTGTGATGCCCCTTGACTGCTTTTCCAATGAAAATACTCCAGAACTCAATATCTGCACTCAGCTACTCCATCAGCTCCAGTCTCACAGTCGCCTACAGCAAACAATCTAAAGTCCCAGGAATCATTTTCCAAGCTTGGCACGGCATTTCACACTCTTAGAAAAAGGCACAAAGTCTGTCACCGGGACGGTACCCACCTTATTCTACCTTATTAACCCCTAAATGGTGCATATAAATACCTTAAAGATACACATTAGTACCTAAATGGTGCATATTTGTAACTTTATCTGCCGTAGTGACAGCTTTGTACCTTTTTTTCTGAGAATGCACTGCATTTTTAACAGAATTAATTCATTTGTATTCAATGTGCACGGTACAGCCAAACCGAACCCAAGTTTAGACCATCACCCGTGGGTGGAGGATCCTTCAGCCTCCTCAACATCTGCTGGAAATTTCATCCATTCATTAGCTCCAGATCGTTAACACGCATATTTGCACTCTGTTATGCACCTCATTTCTGTTTTACGTTTTGCATCCTTGGGGTCTTTAAGGATACCATAATATTTTTTATATAATATATACTGAACAAAATTATAAACGCAACACTTTTGTTTTTGCCCCCATTTTTCATGAGCTGAACTCAAAGATCTAAGACTTTTTCTATGCACACAAAAGGCCTATTTCTCTCAAATATTGTTCACAAATCTGTCTAAATCTGTGTTAGTGAGCACTTCTCCTTTTCCGAGATAATCCATCCACCTCACAGGTGTGGCATATCAAGATGCTGATTAGACAGCATGATTTTTGCACAGGTGTGCCTTAGGCTGGCCACAATAAAAGGCCACTCTAAAATGTGCAGTTTTATCACACAGCACAATGCCACAGATGTCGCAAGTTTTGAGGGAGCATGCAATTGGCATGCTGACTGCGGGAATGTCCACCAGAGCTGTTGCCCGTGAATTTAATGTTCATTTCTCTACCATAAGCCGTCTCCAAAGGCGTTTTAGAGAATTTGGCAGTACATCCACCCGGCCTCACAACCGCAGACCACATGTAACCACACCAGCCCAGGACCTCCACATCCAGCATCTTCACCTCCAAGATCGTCTGAGACCAGCCACCCGGACAGTGTAATTACTATTATTTAGCCATCACAGAATTTCTGATGGTTTCCACTATAAATACCATTAAAAACAAAACAAATCGCCAGCTGTTAACTAGGGATGTCCGAGCTGATCTCAAGGATTGGGGGCCGATCAAGTGTTTTTCTTTTACTGATCGGTATCGGCTCTCTTCAGCCCGATCCTTATTTTACATCAGCTGTCACGCCGGTGTCGTGCAGTAGGGGGCAGTGTGCGAATAGAAGACGCTCAAAACGTCTTATATAGTGTGTACATTATATAGAGAGTTTATCATATAATTATATATACATATATTACTTTTACTCTCTGCACAACTCTGTATACATTGGATTGATTTTGATAACTTTAATGTATTTGAATTATACACCAAACACTAGGGATATACAAGTATCGGATCGGGACTCGGTATCGGCAGATACTCAATATTCAATGACTCGGATCGGGGAACAAAAAATCGGGACATCCCTAAATAAAGCCATTACCTGTAGTGTGTTTTGGGCCATATTCCATTAGGATTTAGTAGTTTTAACAAGCCACCAATATAGGCAACAAATTACCACGGACCAGTACAGTTTCCATTAAAACCAATACAATTCCAATATAACCATTAAAAAATGACAAATTCTATGATGGTTCCTGTTGTTTTCATCAGGGTCTCCAATAGATTTTTCTCATTGCATCAGTTACTGCTCTCTGCCCTGAATTCAAGTTCAAGCTCAATCAAAACTACTGCCTCGTATTGGGTACTCGTCTTCAAAAGTAGTGTTAAGTCGCTGGGGTATATTTGTAGCAATAGCCAACAATACATTGTATGGGTCAAAATTATACATTTTTCTTTTATGCCAAAAATCATTAGGATATTAAGTAAAGATCATGTTCCATGAAGATATTTAATAAATCTCCTACCGTAAATATATCAAAACTTAATTTTTGATTAGTAATATGCATCGCTAAGAACTTCATTTG
>NW_015665830.1:64603-82753 GCF_001515625.1 Sinocyclocheilus rhinocerous | reverse complement strand
ACACACACAGACACACACACACACACACACACACACACACAAACATTGCGCAATTGCTTTTACATCCGCAAACACTGACTGACAGAGCAACAGCAGCTCCTCAGCGTCACTCATTTCATCGGCATTGTGTTACTACACATTTATGTTTTTTAAACATGCATCATAAGAGCTGTAGGCCTGCATGTATCTATTCACACGGATGACATAAGAGATGCAGATGCATTTATACGGAGAATTACATAAAGGCTGCAGATGCCTTAATAAGGGATATATAACTGTACTCGTATGGATGATATAAGCATGTAGCTGTATTTGTAAGGGATGTAAATGATCTGATACGCCACGATCGCCGCGGCCCATCGCCTCCACATGACCTGACATCATTCATCCTCACCGTTATCCTGCTGCACCTGCGCCGCAACACCTATAATCCCGCTACTGATGCTGGAAAATAAACAAAGAGAGTCGTGTTATTGTCGGAATGGACACATCTGTATGTCACGCTATTTCATCCTATAGTCTTTCTCTCCAATGACAAATTAATCGCCCTGCAACGCAGCCGCACTAATTACGATGCAACGCTGTCGAGCAATCGGCGCAGGACGCGACCAATCAGAGACGGAGCTCCGCCGAGGTCCCGCGGCACTGCACCAATCACACCGCGGAGAATACAGTTTGATCATGAATATTAATAAGTCGGACTGCAGTTGCGTAGAAAGTCTACTAGAGCGTTCGGTCACGATATCTAATTAATATTCATAAGCCAAGCCTTCGCGCTGATTGGTCAGCTGACGTGCGCTCGATAACAAATGTCTTGCCTGTCAACCAATCGGTAAGGACTACAGGATGAACGTGCCATTACGCGCTTAATATTCATGAGCCTCTCCTCCGCCATAGCGCATCAAATCCGCCCGTCATCTTCAGAGAAGCTGCTCAAACTAGCCATATCCTCCTGAGACCCGGCTATGGGGGGTTTGTCTCTGTAGTGGACATTATATTTTAGTGAATTTCTCTGAGACCTCACATGCCACAGTTTTAGGTCTGGATGTCCTGTACAGAGCACATTCAGGGCTTTCCAGAGATACCAAACATGTGGAGGTTTCACCATGAACTCTGCTTGGTCTTTAAAAATGGCTGACATTAATTTAGTGATAAAATTGTACATCCTTATGGAAATATGATAATATTTTGTAATTATCATTTAAATCTGACTCATTTTCTAATTGTTTGTCATTAATCAGCATCTGAGGAAAATTTTAAGGGGTTTCAAACCCAAATATGACTTCCTGTTATGAAACAGATATTGATCTCATGCATGTCCACTGTAGAGGACAGCAGGACTAAAAGCATGTTTATTATGCATTTTGGGAGACACAACAAATGAATAGGAAAATAAATTATCTATCAATATTCTTATGAAATATTAGATATTATTATGAAAATTTGGCCAAATATTACTCCCATTATTACACTTATTTTTTTCAACATGCTGTCCCAACAGCGCATTAATATGCAAATTAGGTACAGTGTATAGATAACATTGTGTTTAATGGGAAAACCAGTTTATGGAAATGTCCTGTTGAAATTGATTGGTGATTTTTATTAAAATTTTTTAAATCCATTGTTTTTGCCTCTTCATGTCTATTCATGTCATGTTATACTGTTCTTGTGCCTGGCTGTCCTGGTATTTGCGACGGCAAAGGTTCAAGAATCCACATCCAAGTTATCGGATGTGAGGGATCCAGAGTGATTTTCTGAGCTGTTTTCCTCACTCTGGATGCATTCAGATCTTGGAGGCTGGGCAGGAGAGCACTAATAATCCTCTCGGAGGCAGAAGCCTTTGTTGGCAATGACAGCTGTCTGGAGAAACTATGGCATGCATTGCTCAGGTGTGAGTTTGGCCCATTCTTCCACAGAGTCTCCAAATCTTGAAGCTTCTGTGGGCCTCTCTATGAACTCTGACCTTTAGTTCTTATTTTCTATTGGATTCAAGTCATGTGATTGGCTGGCCGTTCTAGCAGCTTTATTTTATTTCTCTGAAACCAATCGAGAGTTTCCTCGGCTGTGTTTGGGATCATTGTCTCGCTCCAGCCTTGTTTCATCTTCATCATCCTGGTACTGTAGGTGTTGGGAACCAGCTGATATTAATTTCCACTGACGAGGGCAGGATTGCTTTCTAATTACTGATAGATTTCTGCTGGTGTCTTGGCTTTCCATGCCTTTTTCACCTCCCTTTCTTCATGTGTTCAGTACTTTTTCCCTGGGTCGTTCCATTTTATTACACAGAACTTAATTTCTAAACTTATCTGTTTTTGTTGTCTTTGTATGTATGGATTACTTGGGTTGTTACTGACATCTGGGGAACATTTCATGTCAACGGCACCTTTAGAAATATATTTGCTGAGAAAAATGGTGACGTGTTCCATACTTATTTTACCCGTGTAATGTGGTGTTTGGGTTTTGTCTTGTTCATGTTTCCATGTCTTTTATTTTGTAATTGTTTTATGCTGTTTGTGTCATGCTTCCCTTGCCCTCATGTATCTCAGCCTTGTGTATGTGTCATGTTCTGATTGGTTGTTTTAGTCATGTGTCTTGTTTCCCATTGGTTTGTTCTTGTCATGTGACCCTCTTGTTTCCTATAAGTAGCCATCATGTTGCCATTGTCTGTCGTCGTGTATTGAATGTATTTATCCCGCTGTTGGTGAGTCTAGTCTGTTCATGTCAAGTCTGTTCATGCCTCGTCAAGTCAAGTCTGTTCATGTCAAGTCAAGTCAAGTCTCGGATTATTGTTTGGATGTTTGGATCACACTGTAAATAAATTGCACTTGGGTTCTTCACTACTCTCGCCTTCAGTGGACTGAGTTCGTTACAACCCGCTGTATACATAACTGTTTATGGTGTCTTTAAATAGTACAATCAAGTACTCTATTATCAAGCCTACTAAACACTATTTCCCTTTTTTGTAAAGCTGCTTTGACGCGTTGAGCTGTGATGATAGCCATTCCCCTTGTCTGTAAGTATTCTGAAAGGGGGATGTAAGCTCAACAATGTGAAGGAAGAGTTGAGCAGCGAGCACTGTCTCATTCTTCAAAAGGCCTTCTATGAATCCCTTTGCCTTGGCCCTCACAGTTGGCTTTTGTGTACTGTCATCTACAATGGTGTCTAAAGTCATAAGCACAAGTCATAAAGTCATAAGGAGTGTAGAAACCCCCCTAAACTGTCCCTGCATATTAGCGGCACCATCTGTTGAGTTGCCCACACATGCTCCAATGTCAATATTAATGTCCAGTAGCACTTTTTTCAGAAGCTCTACAAAAGTCTGGCCAGTAGATGACTCGCAGTCCACCACAGCAATCAGTCTTTCTTGAATGACATCTGGTACATATCTAAGTAGGATTGAACACTGGTCTTTGGAGCTGATATCTTGCGTTGAGGTAATTTGGACTGAACACATGCCAGCTTGTCTCACTTCTTCTGCTGTTTTCACCTTTATCAGTTGGCTAATGACATCAGCAACTTCATTCAATGCTTCTTTTGACAGCAGAGTAACTAGTGCGCTTCTGCCTTTTGCACCAGTTTCATGCTGCTGTTTGCTGTTAAGTGTTAACATGCTGTTGGAGGCAAATGTCATGTCTACTCAAGAGTAGAATCAGCTCCAGGACGTTACCATGATTAACAGCAAGGTTCTGTAAGCTATAACCTGCCTCTTCTTTATCTCTCCTGTAGCTAAGGCCACATTTGCCTATGACTTTAACAACGTCCACTATGCGCTCCATCACCTGACGTTTCTTTTTCCCTTGCTCAGCACGCAATCACATTTGGCTGCCAGTCAACAGGCTTTTCACATCTGCCTTTTGCATTTTCAGAAAGCATGCATCTGCACTATCTCTGTGTGTCTTACTTCTTTGGTGAATGTGTTTCCAGTCTTTCATGCCTCCCTTTATGAAAGGGCCATCACTTACCAATGGTGCAAATGCCAAACAAACAGAACAGAACAGAGACTGGGTTTTTTCTTCACAGCAAGTCAGCCACTTGCGGTTTGTTCCATCTTTGCTATTGAAAACCTTTGGTATAGGAACATTTGGGGTTTGTTGAGGATGATAAGAAAAAAATGTATGTATATCCCGTGACTGAGGTCGAGCAAAGTAATCAAGACTATGAACAGAATCCTCTTCATCTAGCTTGTTCCTAGCTAGTGGTTCTGGGTTCTGGGTTCGTTCATCTGTCTCTGAGTAGACTCTGCTCTCCCTTTCACACTTCCTTCTGGATCCCTAGACTTCAGTGCACCTGTATTTAATCACTATAAAAAGCATTCTGTAAGCTTTAGCATATTTGACATGGAAAGCACGTTCAAATTCAATTAAATCAAAGCAAATTAAAATTTCCAAATGGCAAAATATGCAGGCTTATTTCATATGACTTTTATCCTATTCTCTTTCAATCGTGGGCTTTGTATATTCACTATCTTTTGATTAAAAACATAATGGGTCACCAGTAACACTTGGGCATAGAAAGTTGTTATATTGTAACTAATGTGATCATGTTTGCTTATTCACACGCTGTGGTACAACAGCTTACCTGTGTCTTCTACAGTGAGAGCATCAGTCTCTTGCTTCATACAACTGGATCCTGGCTCTGCTTCTGACACTAAATGAAATTTTAAAATGGCCATATTTCTCATCACAAAACAAATCTCCCTTTTTACAAAGCTTTCTGATCGAGTCAAGTCAGTTTCATTAATGTAGTGCTGCTGAATCATCTGGTATCATTCATTATCTCGGGGCATTTTTCATTGAGCAGGTGTACACCATGCTCTTCATTAATATTAATTGTTCTAATTCTTATATTCACTCAGTGACAATCCTACCTGGCCATTCTGGTGTTGGGCTCATGGCTGGTGCTTGGTAACGTTGCTGAGCTTGGCTCTTCACTGTTAGCAGCAAACTGGACTAGAGGCTGCTGCTGAAGAGCTGCAAGAAAAAGTTTGATACATAAACATGAACGGTGGTTTGCAGACAACGTTGTTTTGCACTAGCATAACGTTAGCTTACCGTCTCATCGTCTTCATTTGTACTCTCGCTGGTTTTACGGAAAAATGTACTCAGCTTAGTACATTTGGCCGCATCAGTTTCGAGAGCTTTCTCTTTTTTTATTCTAGCCTTTTCAGCACCACCTTTGCACTTTATATTATCCATTTTTAGCTCTTTTTTTTTTTGAGCAAGGAATCCTCCTTAGCCAATCCGGGCCTGGACCAAATGAGGATAATCGGCACAAGACCACAGGAACCAGACGAGTCCTCTACACAATCTGACCTGTGCTGCAGCCTGGAATTAAACCACATCATGCTGGTTTCGTCTGGCCAGAGGAGAACTGGCCCCCGACTGAGCCTGGTTTCTCCCAAGGTTTCTTCTCCATTTCTGTCACCGATGGGGTTTTGGTTCCTCTGGCTTGTTTAGTTGGGGACGCTTGACTTTAGCTGGAAAATGACTGTTTGTTATCGTACTCTTGCATTATAGACTAACTATTTTCCTGTTCACAATGTAAAGCTGCTTTGATACCATCAGTATTGTATAAAGCGCTATATAAATAAAAGTAAAAAAATTTAACAAGACACACCTGAACCTAAAGAAAAACTCAAATCAGAAACCATGGCAACTAACTAAACAGTGAAAACGGTGCAAACCAAGTTCAAGCAGTGGGACTGTGTGACAACAGGGTTTTACTTAAGTAATACATTTCTACGGTATTTTTCATGAAAATCCAAATAGAACTTAGTGATAGTATATATACAAATCCACTAAAATTGTATGTAAAGCGATCGTAGCACACTTTTAAGCAATGCAATTATAAAACACTTCTGGTTCTTTATCTGACTACACTTAAAATCAATTAGTGTATTTATATTAAATCTATTTAAGTAGCACAGTTGGGAAAATGTACTTACATTACTAATATATGTTAAATAAAGTCAATTTAATTTTTAACTTTGGATAACTATATAAAAGTGTACTAACATTGAACTAATTTTTAAATCAATCAAAGCACGCTAAAAAGTCATCTGTATATTTTTTGCGGTAGAGTACTTTATTTCAATGCACTAAAAATCAATGTAAATATCAGTGGTATTGCCAGTACTTAGTATACTTTTGCAATTGTGCTGAAGTAATACTGAAGTATAAATATTCTTTTAATTAGTGTATTTATAGTGTATAAATAAAAAAAAAATATTTAGCACAAAAAAAGAAGAATGTTCTACAAATGTACTTGCTGGTATTTAATTATTTTTTAGTGCATTGAAGTGCACTTTATTTTCAGCTGGGAACAGCCGCTGCTCAGACTGGGACACCTCACACCAATTCAGAGATGGTCCATTTCTCTTTATATTTATAATATAGTTATTTTGCTCATAGCTAGCTTATGCTCTACATCCTAAGGCTTATCTAATTTTTCCCCAAAAAGAGAAACATTTTTATTACCATCACAAAAATTCACTTTAGGAAAAACGTTTGTGACAAACACGGGAAGTGAAAATCCCTCACAGAAGAACAGCCCATACAGAGGTCAGAGGTCAGAGGAACAGATGTGACCTGCTCTCCAGCTCCGGCACAGACCGGCTGCATTAACTGCTTAGACTAGTCTGAGCAGTTAATGCAGAAAGGGTGCGTACGCATGGTCTAGAGTCTAGAGTGTCCGTACGGTGCGCACATATTTACGCCTAGTTTATTTTGTATAAATCCGGATATGTGCGTGGAAAATTGCGTACGCACATTTCATGCCCATTTTGTGCATATGCAACGTTTATACATCAGGCTCCTGGAACATTCAGGACTGATCAACATCAGAAACTACAATGGACTACAAACATGGCAGCCGGACAGGAAACACTTCAACATAAAAGTCCATCGAGACACCGCTTCCTCACACTGACATCCACATCTCTACTTTGTTTGTTATGAAGCGAGGTGAATTACACAGTAATAATTAAGATTCAAAGTCAACTTTGCCCTGTGTGCACCATGTGAGCTCAGGAGACGGTTTATGGTCACTGGTGTGAATGCAAACCATTCCTCTCCAGTCTGGGGTGGAGGAGGAGTAACACTGCCTCGCTCACTCCAGCAACACAAACAACATCATGCCCGAAACAAAGAGTCAGTTCACACAGGCTGAGATCAGAAATCAAGAGAGACAGATACACATTAAAACATGCATTAATGTCACCCAAACTAGTCAAGTCATAACTGATCATGTGTTAGGATGGCACAGATGAGCAGAAGAAGATTTATTAAACAAACACATAAAGAAAATTCAAAGAGGGAAGAGAGAAACACAACAGATTTACAAACACAACGGCCGCTGAATGAAGACTGAAGCTCAGCGGAGTGAACACACAGCCTAACAAGAGCGAACAGAACAAAACCACACTAAACACAGGGAACGCTTGATGGATGCTGGCCTCTCACCTTTGACCTTTGACATCCGGTCACATCTGTGACGCACATGTTCCTCCTCGAGTGTGCTTCACGGTCACGCACACAATCCGTGTACACTTATACAGGAATGCTTTTAATGATTGGGTCACATGCAATGAAATAAGGTATAAATATTTTTATTTTCACACAGAAGAGAAAAATGCCTTCGGTGTTGTTGTGAATCATTTACATGCACACTATTCAAACAGATGAATGTGAAACACAGAAGATGCATTCAGTTTAAGTCGTATCTGGCAGATTCTTCCACGCTGACAAATATGTTTGTCATGCTTTTTTTGAGAAATAGGGTTTAAATGTAACTAAAGCAGGAGTATTTTAATTGATTCCACATGTGCAGACGGCAGTGTGTGTGTGGATGTGTCTTCTTTTATCCCGTCCTCGACCATGTGACTAAAAACCAAACATGAGACATTCAAACTGACCAATCAGCAGGCTACAGCTCCTCTCACTGTGCACAAGCTGTGACGATCAGCAGCCCCCCGATGAATACACATGATGTGCTACAGGCCTTGATCTCTGTGTCGTCAGGAACGCCAAAGGGCCTTTTGTTATGGAAGATAGGTTTCAGACAGGAAAGCAAAAGTCTTTGATCATTTCCAGTCCTACAGCTATGTTTCCATCACCTATTTTTATACACATTTTGGAATTTTGCATAAAAAAACGCTGGATGGAAACGCCAAGATGCGCATAGATTCTAAAAATGCGCATAAA
Organism: Sinocyclocheilus rhinocerous; assembly: GCF_001515625.1. NCBI lineage: Eukaryota > Metazoa > Chordata > Actinopteri > Cypriniformes > Cyprinidae > Sinocyclocheilus > Sinocyclocheilus rhinocerous. Next base: position 74,552 of record NW_015665830.1, on the reverse strand, counting down.
AAACGTATCCGCACAATTGAGTAGGACAAACTTTTTATCCGATAAGAAAAAATGTGCATAAGCTACGATGGAAACTCATTTACTGAATAAATTCCTCCATGCACATCGAAAAAGTCATGTGACTCTGCGCTATGAGACGGGATAACTGCCTAACAGCGGACCGATCTCGTTCACAGCATCTATATATTGTTCACCTGCCTATAGCCTTAGTAACCCTGAAGACATTGATTAGCTTGTTCAGGTGTGTCTGATTAGGGTTGGAGCTGAACTCTGCAGGACTGCGGCTCTCTAGGACCGAACTTGCCTACCCCTGAGATAGATGGATGGATGGATGGATAGATGCATGGATAGATGCATGGATGTATAGATAGATAAATGTGCATAAGCTACGATGGAAACTCATTTACTGAATAAATTCCTCCATGCACATCGAAAAAGTCATGTGACTCTGCGCTATGAGACGGGATAACTGCCTAACAGCGGACCGATCTCGTTCACAGCATCTATATATTGTTCTGGTCGTTCTGAAATACCTGAGCAAAGTCTGTCGTCAAAGTATTTCTGTATAATTCTGTATAAATTTAACCTAAAAGAATGCACTGTACGGTTAATCGGCGATGTCACTTACATGGACTAAAATGGGCTGAAACTATTTCAAACACGTTATGTTCTTTCATTCTAAAATATTGATACAAACTGTGATTTCAGGAGCGACAGAAAAAAACTCTGTCAACAGAACAGAGAAGTTCCAAGAACATTTCTAATGGCAGCTGCTGACAGAGATATGAAACACAGGTGATCTGAGAAAGCTTATTAAATAACTTCATATAATAGATAGATAGATAGATAGATAGATAGATGGATGGATGGATGGATGGATGGATGTATAGATAGATATGGATGGATGGATGGATGGATGGATGGATGGAGATATGGATAGATGCATGGATGTATAGATAGATAGATAGATAATATTGATACAAACTGTGATTTCAGGAGCGACAGAAAAAAACTCTGTCAACAGAACAGAGAAGTTCCAAGAACATTTCTAATGGCAGCTGCTGACAGAGATATGAAACACAGGTGATCTGAGAAAGCTTATTAAATAACTTCATATACATTTTTCCACAATATATTTTACCTATATCATCAAGCATCTGTAAAACCTATACATGTACATTCTGGTATCTTAATATATATATACTGTAAGATAGATAGATAGATAGATGGATGGATGGATGGATGGATGGATGGAGATATGGATAGATGCATGGATGTATAGATAGATAGATGGATGGATGGATGGATGGATGGATGGATGGATGGATGTATAGATAGATATGGATGGATGGATGGATGGATGGAGATATGGCTAGATAGATAGATGTTTCAGGTTTTCCTTTTTTTTTACACAAATGCCACCGTCACCTGCTTCACCACAAAAGCTCTGCATCAAATGTACAGCGATCAAGAATTAAAATGACAATAATTAAAATAAACTACAACTTAAGATTTAAAAGATGTTTTATTGATGTCTGTAGTATACTCACTGAGAGCCTTTGATGGCAGCATTGCTTCATCAGTCTCTCTGCAGCAGATAAACACGTGTGTCTCATCTGTTCCTGTAACATCAGACAAGAGTCAGTCATCGCTGTGATTTATCTGCTCTATACTGCATTTACAAGTGCTCCACGATTTATCAACAGTACTAACGGACAAATAAAATAGATAACATATGTTTAGTTACTCTATGTAGATTTGTTTATTAACATTACTTACATTCATCTAAAGCAGTGTTGACAGTGAATTCTAGTATAATAGCACACATACATCACTCGCTCAGATGTCTGTTCATGTTGTGATGTGCTCATCTGCAATTCTGTTAGAACATTTTCCTGTCACATATTAAATAGACATTCAATCATCTTTAAGATGTACAAGGTTTATGTAAATGCACTTTGGTGACATACGTGTGCTTACTGGAGCTCTGCTGTTCGCTATACATAATAAAACAAGTTTTTACAGCAAAATCACAAATATACTATACTGTCTAGCGTCTTACACCTTCAGCAATTGAACAGTTTTACAGTAGCTTAACAAATATGATTTTAACACAGGGAACCTCACATTTGTAAACACGCTCGTCGCTGTTCTCCGTCACGTTCGATGATGACGTATCCTCTCGCGTGGGCTTCTGGGATAGAAGAGTATCCATCGATGAGCACTTCAGAATCTGGGCTGAAGCAGTAGGACATCCGGGGATTTCTCGCCTACTCTTTTATGAATACTGTGGTTTCAAACGTACTTCTTTCTTCACATACTCTTTACTCCTTCTATATAGTAGGTACGTATGCATATTTGGACGCAACTTAAGTATGTATACGTCCGAATCTAGCGAGAATTAGTGCAATTTTCGCCTACTCTTTTATGAATACTGAGGATTCAAACATACTTATTTGCTCGCCTACTGCTTTTTGCCTACTATATAGTAGAGAAGTATGCCATTTCGGACACAGCCACTGTGTGTGTGTGTGTGTGTGTGAGAGAGAGAGAGAGACCAAAAATGCAACCGGATTCCTGAGCATGTGGACGGCAGATGGGCCCCAGATGTGGGAGTTCAAAATGTGCATTAAACATTCAAAAACATTCCTCAGGACTTTAATATTGGACAGAGTTGTACAAACATCATATTTCCTCACAGGAGGTCACAGGGTCAGCACGGTCGTGACGTGGGTGGTCTGCGTGGGGGGAGGGGTAAGGTCACAAGGTCAAAGCAATAAATCTTTCTTGACGTTTAGTCCCGGTTATAATACCTTATGCCTCTGAAGTAACTTAGAATACACTACACCTACTGAATACACTAACTAGCTTGTAGTATATCTTTGGAATAAAGAGCTTTTAGAATGTTTAAAACCTATAGAGATGAAACAAGTAAGTTGACAAAAAAAAATAAAAAATTAACACCCCTACCCACCCCCACAAAAGCAGCATGGTGGTGATCTCACACATCTACATGCAGCCATTCATCCACATTCTAAACCCAGTGAACAGTGAAATTGCTGTAAATAAAAAAAATCAAACCTGCTTTAAAACCCAGCAACACAACTGTAGCTGTATAAGTTTACAACAGCAACACTGCTTTAACAAAAGAAGCAAAGCAGTCAGATTAATTTGCCATCATCGCTCTGGCGGTACTACGGTCTGCAGTGCTTCAGTCAAACACCTACTGTGTTTTGTTAGGAGACGCACAACAGTTCTTCTGTGGCTTTATAGATAATATTTTCATTTACACAATTTAGCAAAATCAGACAATATTGTGTCTAATATATACCACAATATTAACTCCTTATTATTGAACTGTAATAAATATCACATTTGCAACTGGTCAGTGTTAAAAAAATGCTGGGGAATCACTTCAGGTAACCCTACAAGAGTGATTACTGATATGCTGTCTGGGAAAAGTCAGGTTTTACAGAAGAAACAATCCCCCACTGACTTTCAGAGCTGCTACATGACTTTCTACTTCGAGGACCTTGATAGAAATGTAGTGGAGTGAAAAGTACAATATTTGTCTTTCAAATGTAGTGAAGTTAAAAGTCATCAGTTTCCAGAAAAATAATAGTCAAGTAAAGTATAGCCTACAGATACTCAAACAGTGTACTTAAGTACAAGACTCGAGTAAATGTGCTTCGCTTCTGTCCAACACTGCGTTGGTCTCTATCATAATGCGCAGCCTCGGACTGTTTGCGTTCACAAAGAGCCAGATCTTCAGTCAGCCACTCCCACAGCCATCCGACACACACACACACACGCACACACACACACACACACATCCTGATCATTCCGCTGAAGAAAGCGCTCGATCAGCCGCCAAACAACGCAAAACAAGAAGCAGCGAGTCCCGGAGTAACGACTGAATCTACCGTAACGATGGAGTTTCTTAAAGACGAGAGAGAAGACGCGAGAGATGCAGAAACACACGGAGAGAAAGACCCCGACGAGCAGAGAGGTCTGTGATGTTAACAGTGATCTATATTAACTCGTATTACTGTGTGTCCAACAGGGATTTCCAGCATTATATCTTTGTATCGGTGTGTTTGCAGAAACAGTGCAGCAATAATAGCGCAGATCCTTATCTAACATATTCAAGTCCACGTGTAACTTGCACGATCCCTTCCGTTTGCTCGCACAGTTTTTTTGGAGACAATGGACACACAAAATATGATGTTAATACATTGTGATTATTGCAGACCACTGTACAGATGTCCGACGATCATTTACATGCAACTCACCATGAATAACCTCACGTATGTGTTTTATATGTGCAACTAATTTAAGAGGGATGGTATGATTTTAACAGTATGTTAATAAATATGAACATGCTACAGTTTTTACATCTATTTATTTTCACATCTACATCAAATGAAGTCTACACATGCATGCCATAGCACAAAATCATCCCAACACTTTTTATCAATGGCTGCGCTATTTAAATTTGGTCATTTCATCAACATTTGTGATTTAGGCAGCTGAAACATGTTGAATATCCAAGTTTTTTGTGACTATTTGTTAATGAGGGACTTGTGGACACATTAATGTTTTAGATTTGTGGAGAAAGAAAATAGTTTTAGAAGTAAAAAGATAAACAGAGAACCTTGGGGTAAGATGGGTCGCCAGAATGGGCACTGAAGGATCTGAGTGGCATTAATACTAAATGTAATACTTTTTGTAATCAATGGGGTTATTATTCAGTATTTCCATGAATTCAATTTCAGAAATCGTCACTTTTTTAGGTTAACTGAGTGAAATAATTCAATATGCATTCATAGTCTTGCTATTATGATATATTTTCAAATAATATATAGGTAATTAAATATGTAAATATTCATAGAATAAATTTGCTTTTCAAAAATAGTCTCTTTTTCTGGGATTCAGCTTTGTCTGTCAGTCAGTTATTTTTATTATTATTATTATCAGCTAAATAATCAAAACACAATTTTAAATAGAACAGTTGATTTAGTATTTTACATGAATGACACTTTAAATGCAAATATTACTTTTACAACTAAATTAGCAAATGTTTCTCTTTATTTAATAACACATTGACTGATCATCATGATCCTGTACATGCTAAACTTACATCTAAATATGTTACAATGTAAAAGTAAATGCACATTGTTCTTAAAGGGGTAGTTCACTCAGAAAGGTAATCTCTGTTATTCACTCTCCCTTATGTCGTTCCAAACCTGGATGTCTTTCTGATGTCTGTTGAACATAAAAGAAGATGTTTTGAAGAATGTTGGTAATCAAACAAGTTCTGGTCCCCATTTACCTCTATAGTATTTTCAAACTATGGAAGTCAACATCTATCAGCAACAATCTTCAAAATATCTTCTTTTTTGTGTTCAAAACTTTGTAACAATATGAGGGTAAGTTTTTGGGTGAACTGTCACTTTAAGAGGGCGTCTTCACTCATCTTAACCTGGAACATTAACATTTCTGCCCAAACAAGTACAAGTTAGAGGTAATTGCATAACTCCTTATGACGGTGCACACATATTGTGTAATCACACAGCATTTGTCTTGAACACACATTGTGTAGCAAAGCATTACTGTTTCTGAAACATTTCTGTCTTACCAAAGCCACTATCAACCTTTATTGTTATTATGGTTAATTGATCCAGTATTTTGCACTATTTTCATGTTGTGGAGACAAAACCCAGGAAATATTATAATAAGGATAATAATAAGTATTAGAGTTGTGATAAAATGAGCCTTTAGCATATACATGATGATATAAAATTTATATTAAATAGGGGTCACTTTTATTTCTTATTTCACTTTTCTTTTCAATTTAATTGATTGTTTTTTTTTAAAAAGTACATTTAATTTGTTCCTTTCAGACCTGATGGAAGTGGAAGAGGAAACCGAAGAACAGAGTGAACTTGAAGAAGAAAGTGAAGAACTGAGTGACGCTGAAGAGGAAAGTGAAGAACTGCATGAAAAATCTTCTAAAAAGAATGTGTCACAAAAAAGAACTCCGAGAACTGGAGCTAGAAAGTCGTGCACCTGCGGTCAGTGTGGAAAGAGTTTCACATGTAAGGGAAGCCTGAAGGATCACATGAGAATTCACACTGGAGAGAGACCTTTCACATGCAAGTACTGTGGAAATGGGTTTAAACAAAGAGCAAGCCTTACAGAACACATAAGAATCCACACAGGAGAGAAGCCGTTCAAGTGCACTCAGTGTGAGAGGAGTTTTCGACAAAAAGGAGGCCTTACAGGGCACATGAGAGTTCACACTCAAGAGAAGCCTTTTACATGCCAGGAGTGCGGGAAAACTTTTGCAATCAGCGGAAACTTACAGATTCACTTAAAAACTCACTCTAATCAGAAGGCATTCATCTGTCCTCAGTGTGGGAAAGGTTTTAATTTGCTAGGAAGCCTGAAAAAGCATGAGCTCGTTCACAGTGAAGTGAAGCCGTATCACTGCGCTCCATGCGGGAGAAGTTTCAGCCAAATGACCGAACTTAAAAGACATTTAAAGTCCTTCATGCATAACAAATACCTGCCGCTAGAGAAATTCATGCTCCAGAGTGGCTCCTCAGCTCATGGTTTGCCCTCAGGAGTGAATATGTCCTTCACTAAAACACACCTCCTACAGTGAAATTCCTGCTGTTTTGATGAAGGCAGTAAAAGGGAGATCAATGTATTAAACGAATAATTAAAACATGTCTGTTACTGTAAACAGATGCTGTAAAATTCAGGAGGTAACCACTTTTAAATGAATAAAATTACTTGTGTATGGTACCATTCAAAAACAAGGTCTGTCTCTTATTTCTACACCTTAAAGGTATCATATCGATCCCAAGTGCAGTATGGAGTACCACAAGGCTCAGTACTAGGACCGTTTCTTTTCACCCAGTGCATGTTACCCTTGGGAGATATCATCAGGTTAGCTTTCACTCTTGTGCTGAAACTCAGCTCTAAATTTTCTTCACAGCCTGATGAAACATACCAATTTGCAAAACTAACAGACTGCATAGTTGACATATAAAAAATCTGATGACTAGTAATTCCTACAACTAAATCCTGAAAAAAAAACAGGTTTAAAAAAACAAATATCCGCACATAACCTAGAATGCTGTTTAATATGGTCAAATCTTTAATTTTGAAAACCACATCTCAAGTATTCGTAAAACCAAATTTTTCTGTCTTATAAATATATATAAATTACGACCGATGCTCTTAATGTCAAATGCAGAAATGTTAATTCATCTGTGTATATATCTATGATTTTAACCATCATAGTATCATGGAGCCACATGAAAATAAGTCTCTTATTAATTAACTATTAGTTTGGGGAAAATAATAAAATTGGATGTTTTGGCAGTAACAGCAATTAATTATATAGAAGTAGGTATGTTTATAGGAGTTTTGCAAAAATGTAGTTAAAGAAATGTTATTAGGAAGTATGACCATATTAGCCCGGTTCTGTCAACACTGCACTGGCTCCCTATTAAACATCATATAGATTTTAAAATCTTGCTTATTACTTATAAAGCCCTGAATGGTTTAGCACCTCAGTACTTGAGCAAGCTCTTATCATATTATAGTCCTCCACGTCCGCTGCGTTCTCAAAACTCTAGCAATCTGATAATACCTAGAATATCAAAATCAACTGCGGGCGGCAGATCCTTTTCCTATTTAGTGCCCAAACTCTGGAATAACCTACCGAACATTGTTCGGGAGGCAGACACACTCTGTCAGTTTAAATCTAGATTAAACACCCATCTCTTCAACCTGGCTTACACGTAACACACTAACACATTTCTAATATTCAAATCCGTTAAAGGATTGTTAGGCTGCATTACAGTTTTTTTTTCAGTTACTAAAAAGCATTGTTCAATACTGAAGCCACATTTTCAAAACTGTTCATACAGTCTGCATTACCAACATGAATCTTGGCCAAACAGTTGATCTCACCTCCAAAACTCACTCAACAAAACAAAGCACTTCATATATGTCTCAAAATATGCTTGTTTCACCATAACATTGGCAACAATTCTCATTCAGAAAACATCAATTTCATTCATAACACACTGATCTAAAAAACACTAACAGTGACTATGTACTTTGAAGTTTGAATGAATTGTCAATTAGTATTTCATTATAGGATAAGAATAACATCTTTTCCTTTTACTGACTGTATTGCAGCACAAAGAATAAATAAGATAAGCAGCATTTCCCCCCTAGTTCTTTACATACCAAAAACAAAAACCCATCAACATTTACAAAACTTACTAGTGAAAAAAAAGGACAAAACCACCATCAACAGCATGTCTAGTATAATGAGTTATGTGCAGTTTTGGAGTCCCAGCTGCTCCAGGAGTCTTTCTGTGTGGAGTTTGCATGTTCTCTCCGTTTTGATGTCGATTTCCTCTGGGTTTATCCCACAATCAAGAGACATACAGGACAGGTGAACCGGAGACTGTAAGGGAGAGTGAATATGAATTTGTATGACGGACTGGCCATCTGTCCATGGTGTTTTTCACGTCCCAAAACCATTCAAGCTAGCGGTTATTAAGCCTCTTATTAAGAAACCACAACTAGATCCCAGTAAACTGGCAAATTACAGACCCATCTCAAATCTTCCTTTTATGTCTAAAATTTTAGAAAAAGTTGTGTCTGCTCAATTGCGCTCCTTCCTGCAAAAAAAAGAGATCTCTATGAAGAATTTCAGTCAGGCTTCAGGTCCCACCATAGCACAGAAACTGCACTTGTTAAAATTACAAATGACTTGCTTCTTGCGTCAGACCAAGGCTGTATCTCATTGCTAGTTTTACTTGATCTTAGTGCTGTGTTCGACATTAGAAATTTTCTTCTAAAATTAGCATTTTTATCATTTCATATAATAATTGCTGTTAATAGTGTTCATCGTGTGTTTGATTATGTCTTTAATAGATTTTTCCGTACAGCTCTGCCATATGTACATTAACTGACAGTCACCACTGATAAGCTACCACTAAATATTGTATAAACTTAATTTGCTGTAAAGTTGCTTTGCAACGATTTGTATCGTGAAAAGCGCTATACAAATAAACTTTAACTGAATTTAATAGAATTTTCCTGCCTATGACCCAGGAAAGGCTCAAGCCTCCTCATGACCCTACATAGGACATGCGCTTTGGAAATACATTGAATTGATGGATGGATGGAGGTACTGTGAGGATTCTAGTCCTCCCTCTCTGACACTTTTTCCCCACCAATGTGTCTTCCTTGTTTCCAAATAAACTCATTCTGAAGGCATCCATCCCATTTGTTTACAGTTTTTCCTCAATTGCTTAAACATATTTGTCCAATCAGACATCACATTTTCAAAACTGTTAACACAGAGAAACTGAAGCTCAATGGCCAAAATGACTAACGTGTAAGCTACTCATCACTTGTAAATGTGTTACACATCATTTGTAGATTTTTCTTACCAGTTACACATTATCTGTAGGTGTATACAAGGCATTTACAAAGCTTTCTGCATCCCCTAATCTAAGGTGTAAAATACTCATCAATTGTAAATGTTTTACAAACCTTCTGGTTACAGGTTCTTTTTCTGTCAATATGGGGTGCTGTGTGTACATTAATGAGGAAAAAAAATTAACTTAAATGATTTTAGCAAATGGCTGCAATATAACAAAGAGTGAAAAATTTAAGGGGGTCTGAATACTTTCCGTACCCACTGTATATATATAACCTGTGAAAACTGAGTGTGTGTGTGTGTGAGTGAGTGAGAGAGAGAGTGTGTGTGTGTGTTGCGTGAATGTTTGTGTGCATGAGTGTTTGTGTTTGCATGTATGTTTGTATTTGTGTGCATGTTTTTTTTGACACACTGAACTTTGCTGAACTTATGTCTGAGGTCAAAAGCAGCAGGTGTCCTGCTTAAATTCTCCAG
>NW_015665830.1:63276-64563 GCF_001515625.1 Sinocyclocheilus rhinocerous | reverse complement strand
TGTTGTGGGCCATCCTTTGATCACTGAACTTTTTGCCTGACATTCTGCCAAAGTTCCAAATGCCAGACCCTCACAAGCTCATCAGATTACAGTAATAAAACAACCCTGAAATCCTCCTGAGATGTTATTTTACAACTTTCACTGATCTGATGTTGTCTCGTCACTGATTCTGTATCACAGTCAGCAGCCCCTCTCTCGTTTCATCGTGCACTGAGACGAAAGATTTGCTTTCCGTATGATGTTGTAAAAGTGTAGATGTTTAACTACGTACACACGCACATTATATTTGATATAGCAGTCTGAAAGTTTTAAGATTGCCAAAAATCAACGAGTGAATAAAGGAATAACTGAATTAAGTGTGAATAACTAAACAAAATAAACAAAAATAATTCATAATTTTCCTGTGACATAGAGTTGATTGTTTAGAAGAAAACTTATATAAATATTTCTGTTATGACAGTCTCATCTTTAAAGTGAGAAACTCTGCTCTAATGTTTAAAAAAGGTAAGGATGTTTTATCAATAAAGAAATGCCCTTTTATTATTAAAAACAACTCTTCTACAGTTGCGCTGGTATGCGGTGTTAGGGGGGGTAGTGAGTGTGGTTTAACTACACAGCCCTAGTTTGTTACCGATCAGTGAGGAGATATTTCACAGAACAGCCTCAGATGCACTGATCTTTTTCTTTTCTTTTCTTTTTTAACTTGTATCAGTAGCAAACTCTATCTTTTTTGAAAATTGTAATGTTACAAGATTCTGACAACTGCCGATGCTATTGTTTAACCTGTGTCTGGTAGGATACATTGCTGTAGACTTTTCACCTTTTTAAAAATTTTTTAACAATACGTGAATGCCCGTCTCAATTTCTGGAAAGCACAGTCACTACATTGTGTCTATTGCATGCCTGCCAGAGTCTTTTTCTTTAAATGTAGGCCAATGTGAAAAACTTAAAAAAAAATAAAAAAACACTTCCCTTGATCATGCCGTTTACAAACCAATGCGTCGTTTCACATTTGAATGTTTTAAAGCAGATTGTTTTTGAACAGTTTCAATGTCCCACACAGAAACACATTCCCAAACAACAAGAGGGTTGTGAATTCCATCATCGTGAGCGGGGGATAAACAGCTGTTCAGTCGGGGTGTTGTAGATGAACAGGTGTTCAGTTGTGTGGGGTATGGAATTTTTATGAGGGTCATCAGTCACATTTTGACAGCCAGTACACTCTAAACTCTCTGACGGCATATTAGAGCAGTTTCCACACACTCCCAGACTATGGGCTGTGACTCC
>NW_015665830.1:43944-63266 GCF_001515625.1 Sinocyclocheilus rhinocerous | reverse complement strand
GTGTGTGCGTGTGTGTGTGTGTGTGTGTGTGTGTGTGTGTGAAGCAGCAGGATGAACAGATGTCTGGACCGGAGGGGCTGGAACTCATTTTAGGAGCGATCATCAATCACATTAACACACATGCTGCTCATTTTCTCTCACACATGCATTAAAACGAACACTCGAGTCTAGGAAGTTTTAGCATATATTGTATTATTCTCAAATATAATTGTTTGATTAATTATATTTTAACAGTATTTTACAAAGACGTATGTTAGAGTAAGTATCATAAACTAAAATCAGAGACATTGTGTTTGATCTCTTATGGGTTTGTCTTTAGTTTTACATATCATAGCTTCAAACTGTTTCACTGAACATGAAAATAACAAACCAGCTGATCATTCGTTTGTTAGCAAACTCAGGATAAATTCCAGATCTGCTTCATTGTCTACAGACTCAAAGAAGTGAACTGAAATACATACTGCATTAATCACTATATATTCATACCTATTATAGTAACTAGCATTAGCCAAACAAACACATACAAACTTGAAATTGTGCATGAAATGTATTTAGGTTCATGTGCTGTTCTACTATTCATCATATTTACACTCTTCTGTATCCAGTCAGAATAAGCCCAGTGCATTATGGGTGTTGAAGTTTTCTCTGTTTACTTGAGTTATGTAGCACTGATTTAAAGCAAACTGTTTGAATAAAAGCTTTACTAAAGCCCATCTTGCCAGCAGTAATTTCCCCATTAAAATGATTCAGTCATGGTACTATACAGTATTTAGCTAACCTTTCAGACCACAGTTACTGCTATTACACATTGCCAACAGAGGGGAAAAAGAGAAGACACTCAGCCTTCAATAATACAGACAGTCGTGATATAAGAAAAACAAGTTGAACTTGCATAAGCAGTCAATGCTGTCCAATACATTTGAACAAACTCACTATCACCTGCTTTTCCAGCTGCGTGTATTTCATTTCCTTCATGCTTTCAACAGAATAAACTGAATTACTTTCAGAATTAACTTGATTCTACTGTAAGTGATCATTTATATCATTCACAAAAAATCAATTATGCATGTAGTTTTATGTATAATAGAGCAGATAAGTGAAGCGAGTGTAAACAGACTGGGAGTGAATCTGCGGACCCACTTTATATTAAATGGCCTTAACAACTATGTAATTACATTTAAATTATTTGGTACAATGCACTTATTGTGCACATACATGTTTTTACATTGTACTTATATTTTAAAAATACCTGCATGTAATTACATCTGTAATTAATTTCTGTAATTACATTTATAGTTACACTGTTGACCCATCCCTTACACCTACCCATACCACCAAACCTGTCCCTAACCGGACCCGTATCCACCTCAATAGCAGCAGAAGTGTTTTGCAATACAATATGAACACAATAAGTACACTGTACTTATTTTTTGATGTAAGTACATAGTAGTTAAGGCCACTTAATATAAAGTGTGAGTGAATCTGCTGCTGATGTCTGTGTGAACGATGTGCTGATATCTGAGAGACGTTAAACCTAACGACACACCGTCAGACACGACGACTCCTTCATTCACCGCATCACAGCAGACCTCCAGCACTTCAACAGACTACATGTGATCTTACACGTGTTATAAACACAAGCCTAGCTCTTAAATATATACAGTACACTCAATACAACATTTAGACAAACTTAAGATTTATGTATTTGAATTGCATATAATAATGTGATGCATATTTGTCAGTCATGCATGAAACAGATTTCTGCCTGCAAAAAAAATCATGGCAAGCTTTATTATTAACTATTTGCAACTATTTGATTTGACTTAAATACTCATATTTTCAGAATGCATTTAGGCTATTCAAATTGCATAAAATAAGCATACATTAGTTAATTGTGAAGTCAATTACATTTATTGAGTTAAAGAGTATGAAGATGGCTAGCTGTGGAATAAGCAACATTCAGTTAGCTAAAATACACGAGATTGAAACACACAAACTGGATTTATTACAAATGATGACATACATGCAGAGAAATAATACAGGCTGCTTTATTTTAAACACATTTTGTTTTTGGTATAAACCCTTTGTTCAAATGACTTAGAATGAGGTTTATGTTTGCATTTATATTTTTCCTCCCTTATTCTACACATTTGTGCCACGGTTTTCCCCATTTGCTCCATCCTTTGAACTCTAATGGAATGAACCCCATGCTGTAAACTCCTCAGACAGAGCGTCTGCTTCACAGAAGAGAACTCAGGAGTAAGATGAGATGAAGCCAGCTCCTCACAGTAAGTGTTTCTGGATCACTTCCAGATCTCTGGTTTCTGACTGATCATACTGTGATGGGCTGTATAGGACCTCTCTCTCCTTTAGAATACTGTAAGGAGTTAGTGTGTAGAAATGTCATGTTTTAGATACAGTTTGTTAAATGGCTCTTATTGAGTGTAGTGCCACTCTGAATGTAAGTGATTCACCACATCATCTCCTGCTTAGGTTGTTTAGCTTTGCACAACTCCTCTTCATTGTTATCTCTTCATGTCAGAAGACGTTATCTCTGAATAATAAATTCACCAGGAGCTTCGCGATGGAGATTGGGGTCTTCAGGAAGCCCCTCCTACAGAATCCAGCAGTAAGTGCAGAAACCCCGCTGTCCGATCCTTCAGACGAGAGGAAAACAGGCAGAACAGCTGAAGCTCTCGTTACACGGCTGCGGAGATGGAGTTTGTTAAAGAGGAACGTGAAGATCCAGAAACATGCGGAACCACAGACGAAGACAGCGGCGAACAGAAAGGTTTGAGTCTCAGCAGTTCACCAGATCATCTGTGACTGCAGTCAGACAATCACAGCATCTGGGAGTTGTTTATTCATTCAGTCATTCGTTTATTTCATGGATCATAGCTTTGTGTCGGTTCGGCGAAACACTCAAAGCACGCGATCTCTAAAGCATGTGCATAACTTTCTTTTGCGGTTATTATATGGCAGAATATGACCGAAGGTCAGTAGCAAATGCATTAACTGTGAGGAATACTGATCTGTGTTTGTGTGAGTGAGAGAGTAAAGAGCATCTGTCTGCTGTAGCGCGGTACAGTTTGTGTTTTCAGCTTTAGTTACTCTCAAACTCACGCAGCGCATTTACAACCAACAGAACAGCATCACATATCACATTTCAATCCAGTATTATTGAGGATGTTTGATTAAAACAAATGTAGGCCTATGCATTTCTTGTTTTATTATAAAGAAATGAACGGAATAAAGATAGAGTACAACGGGGCTAAAGGCGCCTTTGATATTATTTTCCTCTAAACCACTAGATGGCAGAAAAACGTGGCGCAGCACTTTCCAAAACATCGCTTTTCAAGATGCACGTGTATATTTGTATGATCGCGCGCTGCAGCGCAACGCTGATTCTGGGCTTACTTGATCTAATATTTTATGCTTTTTAAAATGTTGTAGTAGATTTAAGTAGCAAATGAGAATCACTAAAATTAATGCATATATTTTGAGACAAAGGTCTTCTTAACGATTTTCAACAGTTTTTAAATAACAAAAGAATATGTAAAAGTAAGGTATTTGGGGTAAAAGCGCCCCTGCTGTTGGGGCTAACGGCACAGAGTAATTAACATGATAATTAATAGATGGCTGACTTTTCCATTTGTTGACATGACGTGTTAGATTCAGATGGTAAATATCATATATAATGTTGAGTATCCTTATTAGAGATAATCACCATGTTTAGAATGAAACCATCATTTTTAAAAACATGATATTAATCATATCATATAATAAAATATAATTTGTTGTTACTACTGTAAATATATATTCAATTATTATTGGATCTCCTTCAATTCTTTCAGAATCTTTACTTATTAAAATGATTTTGTTTCTGTATTTTAAATATATTTCAACATATTTTAATGACAGTATATTTATTGAACAAAAATTAATTATTTTATTTTCCAAAATAGTGCACACTTTGCTAAAGTGATTGGTTTGAACAAGTATTAACTTAGACATTATAAAGTATTTGTATAAATACTGTGTGCCTTTTACTCCATGTGTGGGGAGCAAAATATACATTTATAAGATTTTTAAACAAAATAAACAGCTTGTATGATTTATTTTCACACAACATCTGTTGCTCCATTAATGTTCTATACAAACATATATACTGTATATTTTTCTGCAATTATACATTTTAGGCGCAGTGAATAGCACATTTTTTCTTAAGGTGTGCATTTAGCCCCGTTGTACCCTATTATATAAATAAATGATATGTATTATAATTTAGCATAAAGCAATTATACATTATGTAAGGATATTAAAGTATTAAAGTGCATTATATAGTACAGTTAGGTTCTTTGCAAACCATAATTTATATGACTTCAATGTTAAACCCCTCAAACAATACCTGATCAACAGCTGCAAACAAATAATTCAACTAAATGTAAAGAATATAAACAGAAACTGGACATTTTTGCCCCATATCTCAAATTCTGGGGATATTGTGGTTAACTGTGGTGTCGTCTCTGCCCCGAGGCCTCAATGATTTCTGACTGGCACATAACCAAACAGACTGAACAAGTGTAAGCATCCTACAAACATGCTTATTTATGTTCATGAATTTCCACAAACAGCAAATATTATCAGACGTTTTTACTGACAGGTGAAGACTGTAATACTGCTGTTGTCCAGGAGATGTCCAGGACAGGATAAAGACTCCTTTAAAGGGACAGTGATCATAGTCCTTCCAAACCTGAAAGACTTTCTTCTGTGGAATATGAACACAAGACTTTATGAAGAATTTTGATAACCAAATAGTTAGTTCCCATTGACTTCCATTGTAAGGATGAATAATCCAGTGGAAGTCAATGGGAACTGAAACTGTTTGCTGACTAACATTCTTCAAAATATCTTCATTTACACTCGACAGAAGAAAGAAAACTCATTCAGCATTGGAACGACATGCCAGCTAATGATGAACATTTTCAGTTTTGGCTGAACTATCTCTTTAAGTCTAATCTCTTTCTGTCCATTTCCATCAGTTGGAATGAATTGGATAACTGAATTATTTTCTTTTTCTACCATGTAGTCTTCAGTTATGACCGTTTGTTTGTTTGTGTGTAGTATTTTAGCATCACAGTATTACTATGAAATAAATATATGTTTAAAATGTTTTTTGTAACCTAAAATATGAGAATGTTAACATTTAAAGCATGTAAAAAATGACATTTTCAACCATTTTTTTCTTTTTCTTTTCAGACCTGATGGAAGAGGAAAGTGAAGAAACCATTGAAGCTGAAACAGAAAGTGAAGAACAGAGTGAATGGGAAGAGGAAGGCGAAGAAATAAGTAAAGTTGAAGAGGAAAGTGAAGAACTGAGTGAAGAGGAAAGTGAAGAAGAACTGAATAAAAACTCTTCTAAAAAGAAAGTGTCACAAAAAAGAAAGTCGTGCACCTGCGGTCAGTGTGGAAGGAGTTTCACGTGTAAAAGAAGCCTGATGGAACACATGAGAATCCACACCGGAGAGACGCCTTTCTCCTGCACTCACTGTGGAAAGCTGTTTAAATACAAAGGAAGCCTTACCGATCACGTAAGAATCCACACTGGAGAGAAGCCGTTCAAGTGCACTCACTGTGGAAGGAGATTCACACACAGAACGAGCCTTTCAGGACACGTGAAAATCCACATCGGAGAGAAACCGTTCACATGCCAGCAGTGCGGGAAGGGTTTTAGAAGTAAAACATACTACAATAATCACTTAAAAACTCACTCTGATGTGAAGCCCTTCATCTGTCTTCAGTGTGGGAAGGGTTTTAGTTTGCCATATCACCTGAAATCACACGAGATCGTTCACAGTGAAGTGAAGCCGTTTCACTGCCCTCCATGCGGGAGGAGTTTCAGCAAAATGACTGAACTTAAAAGACATTTAAAGTCCTTAATACATAATAAATACCTGCCGCTAGAGAGATTCATGCTCCAGAGTGGCTCCTCAGCTCATGGTTTGCCCTCAGGACTGAATGTGTCCTTCACTAAAACACACCTCCTGCAGTGAAGTTCTTACCATTTCTGTCGTGTATTAAATAATGAAAACATGTCTGTGACTGTAAAAGGATGCTTATCTTTAACATTCAGGAGTAACACTTTTAAATGAATAAAACTACTTGTGTATGGTACCATTCAAGAACAACGTCTGGCTCTTATTTCTTCATGTATATCCTTAACAATTCAATGAATCAAAAGTGTTTGAAAGGAGAAGCATTGAGAACTGAGAATTCTTCCCTCCTAATAGTATTAAGAGCCTAAACGAGTGCTATGGTGTTTAAGTCAACTCTTACAATGTGGATGAAAACATCAGTACGATGTTTTCTGATCAATCTCACTTCCCTGTCATTGTCTGGTGCAGTGGTTCCCATCCATGTTCCTGGAGTCCCCAGCATGTCTCCTTAATTAATCAAACACACCTGGTTCATCTCATCAGCTGAGATCTGAAATGTGTGTCGAAATGTCAGTGATGTGCTCCAGAGTCGCTGCTCTAGTAACTCTAAAGACCTTAATAAGCTTGCTCAGGAATCTTTAGGGGCTTTCAAACTGAGTAGTAATGGGAACTCAATTATAGGAACTAGCCACCAGGTTGATACCCCGAGAAATCAATTTTCCGGGTTGCATTCGCAAGTGATGTAAACCTGCTGACAGCGATGCTATTTAAGTATGGCACTCAACATCAACAGCTGGAGGACGGAGGATGGAGAAGTGTCTGGACTTTCAATTGCCGTGCTTCTGAACTTACTGTTGCAGTCTATTGTGACAGTTTTTGTGCATTGCTGGTGGTTTCTGCTGTTATGAGGCTGATTGTATCTGTAACAGTAGCTATGAGCAAATGTGAAAACATAAAACGTTTTTATTTAGCAAAAAATAGCAGAGCAGCGGCCATTGAACTGAACGGGCGCATTAGCGGAGCATCACGGTAACACAATTACTGTTTCCCAGTCGTTACAGTCTGTTACTGTTTCCCAGTCGTTACAGTCTGTTACTGTTTCCCTGACGTTACAGTCTGTTACTGTTTCCCTGTCGTTACAGCCTGTTACTGTTTCCTGTCGTTACAGCCTGTTCCTGTTTCCCTGTCGTTACAGCCTGTTACTGTTTCCCTGTCGTTACAGCCTGTTACTGTTTCCCTGTCGTTACAGTCTGTTACTGTTTCCCTATCGTTAAAGTCTGTTACTGTTTCCCTGTCTTACAGTCTGTTAATGATCGACAGCAGCTGATATAAAGCGCAGTGACACCAGCACTAGACTGATTCTCATGCTTTCTCCCCTAAAACATCTGCTTCTGTCGCCAGTGCTGAAGAGAGTGAATGAGCAGACAGAAACTGAGAAATACTTAACATGCATATGGTCATTTTCAGCACAAATAAAGTCCATAAACACGACAGGTATGAATGTATTTGGTGTTTTTAGTCGGGGCAGTGCAGTACAAAGAACACTAAGTTCACTAATAAAATCCCTCACAGATCTTCAGTTTCTGGCGATCTGATCACATAAACCCTGATAGAGTTATGATTAATTCCACTGACATATGTGTGACAGCGACAGTAATAACAACCAAGAGAGAATCATAATATCAGGTTATACAGTGATAGTACATGTAGGCTAAAATGACATGTTTTTGATTTTTTGATTTTTATAGAACATAGAAGTAACATATATAGCCTAAGCTACAGTATGAATCATTATCAACTACAAAAATGTGAGGAGCAGAGTTTTACATATTCATTTTAATGAATAAAAACTTGACAAGATTTGAAAAAAGAAACAATTTTACAATATGCTGAAAATATAAGTTATTATTATAATAGCAAGAAATATTACTGAAAGTCTTACAGTTTTTTTTCAACTACTCACACACATTTTCAAAACCTTGCCTCTTTTTTTTCATAACTTTACACACAAATCCAAGAAATACACACAAAAAGTAAAGTGCCTCGCATCTCTTGCAAAATGAAGAACTGCATTCAAAATATCACAAACACATCTCAAAAGCAAACATTTGCAAACACCTTTGCCATAATATTAATTCCTGTTAGATTATTGTGTGTTGTGTTTTACAAAAAGTGTTTTATGAAATTGAAAACTGAGTCAAAGGCTGAGATTAGTGTATGGTTTTGCAGATTCGGTGTGACAAGTGAAGATGCTGTGTGCAAGCAGCTGAAAAAAACTAATACAGTAAGAACAGAGAGCGGTGAAACATGACAGAAATAGAATCGCTTCAGTCGTCTGTTGTCTGTATCAGAAAGATTTCAGCTGGGTGTTTTATTTTAATACTCACACAAACAGGTTAACTGGAAATCCTCTTACTTCATATACATATTTAATATTCATGAGTGATGATATGATGAATTCACTAAATACTAATAATGTCTTTCTGCTCTATATCTGCTCCAAAAGATAAATGACCGATTCGAGTTACTGTGAAGATGGAGTTTGTTAAAGAGGAGAGAGAAGATGTGAGCGATGAAGAAACACACAGAGAGGAAGATGAAGATAATGATGAACAGAGAGGTTCTCGACTCTTCATTAATGACTGATGTGTGTGTGTGGGGAAAATTATATGAGCTGTTAAATAATGGTGTTTTTTTTCAACTAGTAATAATAACATTAGTTTTACTATTTTCTCAGGTTCTTGGGTAGGGATGTAACGATACAAAATGATACAAAAAGAAAAGAAAAAAAGATGGTTCTGTATGTACCTCGGGTTTGAAGTCATGGTTCAGTATGTTTTAAATACAGCAGTGGAAAAAGACAAAAACAAAATAAACTAAAATTTTTAAATTTTCTTTTTTATTAAACACTGTAATAGTACATCACTGATAGTAAGATGAGATGTAAAGCAGGTCTCAGGTGTGGGAAGCTCTGCATGTGCAGTGGATAAATCAACACTACACACATGCATCCATACTGAACGTTTATAGTGTGAATACCTGAATCACTACTGTAGACCTCTAAATATCATTAGTGATTGTACTTCATTAAGTACATTAATTATAACATGACTGTTGTCATTGGTTTGTGTCCAGCATCAGATCATGTGTTCATCTGCCGAGAGATTACAGATCATTTAGTTTCTTATTTGACCTCATTGTCTGAACTGGTTTTAGATCTGCTGGAAGTGAAGATGGAAAGTGAAGAAGTGAATGAAGATCATCAGAAGATCATAACTGCAGAACAAACACAGACTGAAGATGATTTCTCCCAGAAGAGAACAGGAGCCAAGAAATCTCCGTTCAGCTGCACTCAGTGCGGGAAGAGTTTCACGCTCAAGGTCAACCTCAACAGCCACATCAGAGTCCACAGCGGAGAGAGAAACTTCAGCTGTCTGCAGTGCGGCAGCAGCTTCTTCAAGAACGCAGACCTGAAGAGACACCTGCAGACTCACAGCGGAGAGAAGCCCTTCAGCTGCTCGCACTGCTCCAAGAGCTTCACACGCAAGCAGAGTCTGGAGAACCACATCCGGATCCACACGGGAGAGAAGCCCTTCACCTGCCTCCTGTGTGACAAGAGCTTCATCCGCAAGCGACACGTCAAGAACCACATGCGGATTCACTCCGGAGAGAGGCCTTTCACGCGCCACGAGTGCGGGAAGAGCTTCACACAGGCTACGATCCTCAGAAACCACCAGCACTCGCACTCTGGAGAACGACCCTTCGGCTGCGATCGGTTGCGGGAAGAGCTTCATCTCAGCAAAGCACCTGAAGATACACCAGAAAATCCACCAGAAGCTCCTCCTGTGCTCCTTCTGTGGAAAGATGTTTTCACAGCTGGGTTACCTGAAGGAGCACCAGAAGATCCACACCGGAGAGAAAGCTCACGTGTGCTCGGTGTGCGGGAACAGCTTCTCCAGAGCCAAATATCTGAAGGAACACCAGAAAGTCCATTCGGGAGAGAAACCCTACAAGTGCTCGCACTGCGACAAGAGTTTCAGTCAGTCGGGGAACCTGAAGATACACGAGAGAGTTCACAGCGAAGAGAAACCGCACCGCTGCCCGCCGTGTGGACGGAGCCTCATCACCTCCAGCGCTCTGCTGTCGCAACGGAGAAACTGTCTCCAGAACTTATCCCAGTGAGGAGATAAACTGATTATTCATTATTATTTATATGCATAAATAAGCTTTCCATTGATGTATGGTTTGTTAGGATAGGACAATATTTGGCTGAGATACAACTATTTGAAAATCTGGAATCTGAGGGTGCAAAAAAACTAGTTCTTAGCAATGCATATTACTAATCAAACATTAAGTTTTGATATATTTACGGTAGGAAATTTACAAAATATCTTCATGGAACATGATCTTTACTTAATATCCTAATGATTTTTGGCATAAAAGAAAAATGTATAATTTTGACCCATACAATGTATTGTTGGCTATTGCTACAAATAACCCCAGCGACTTAACACTGCTTTTGTGCTGCAGGGACACATTTGCTTGAACATCTACATGCTGAAGAGTAGCAGCACTTTCTACATTAAATACTTTAACTGTGTGCAGTAACATTTCTCAGACAATTAAAATAAGTCTATAATTAAGTCTCCATGCATATCCGCAACAAATTCATTATATCAGTCACAGTTTATGAGAGTGAATTGAAAAGACGTGCAGTGAGAACATGAGGAGATCAGAAGTGTGCTGGAGAACTAAAAACTACAGCTCTGATGTAAATATGAAATAAACACCTTTGCAATACACAAACTGTGTACATTACATTGATCAGTTTGGCCATATGTTCATTCATTGCTGAATAAGGCACATTAATATTATTTATTGGCTTTAACCAAGACCACTGTATTATGCTTGGATTGTACATGATGAAATGTCTGTAAACGAGAGCAGAATGTTGTACAGAGCTGCTCATTTAATGAGCACAGATGTGCTTGAGTTCAGCAGATATTCAATATTATTTCAACATTGTGTCTCAATTCTGTGGTAATAAAGCTTTTATTTTCACAACACTCCTCCAGATCTTACTTTATGCTTGTGGGGACAGAGGTAAGGAACACATTATAGGCCTACATTTGTAGCTCAATAGCGACTGGCTAAGCAATGACTAAACGGTTGGACATGAATGCAAATAAATATATACATTTATTCAAAGTCATAAAACAATTAATAGTAGACATTTCATCATCAGGGTTTCCCAATCCTATTCCAGGAGAGTCACTTTCCCAAAGGGTTTAGTTTGATCTCTAATTAAACGCACCTAAATCAGCTAATCAAGGTCTGTGTGTTCACTTTAATAACAGTCGGGTGTGTCGCAGACTGAATAAGCAGGTTGTCCAAGACTAAACTCATGGGTTGAAACTGGATAAACAGACAAATTACATTCAGGTTCATCGATTGAAATAGAACTGGCAGGTAATTCACAAACAGATACATTAGTTGAGACCGAATAGGGAGACACTACTAAACTGGGTGTATTGGTAAAGACTGATAAGACCGACTGTTCAAAACTAGAAACATTGGCAGGTACTGGATAGACAGACAGTTCACCAGTGGTCTAACAAAGAGTGAAAAATTTAAGGGGGTCTGAATACTTTCCGTACCCACTGTACATTTAAAGTCTCTGGGGTAGTGATAAGGCTAACGGAGCAAACAAAAGGTTCATTCATGGCCCCCATGGCCATGACGGGATTACCTGGGCATATAGCAAGTTCCTTCGACCGTGACATGACAGGCTGAAAGTGTATTGCTGGGCGCCACCACCATACAAGGAGCTGAAGCGAGCGCTGCTGCCTCGGGAGGTTCTGCAGCCTCAGCCGCCACCTCTGGAGACACCATAGTGGACGCCGCCACCTCAGGAGGTTCTGTGGTGGTGTATGCAGCCCAAACACACCAAAAAGCGATCCCCATCATAGGAAGCGCTTCAGACTGGGGAATCAGTTCCAGAACAGGAGGGCTAGAGTGCGTGGATTTGGGGATACCAGCTGCGCGTACAGACACCAGCGGTGCATCCCTCAAACTGGATACCAGACTGGGATACCGAAGGGCTGACCTTGATAATCTGGGTGCAACAGACAGGACGTGACAAGACTCTGGAACATCAGCTGTGATGTGACGTGACTCTGGATGATCAGCTGTGACGTGACTCTGGACGAATAGCTGAGATGTGACGTGACTCTGGCAGATCAGCTTAGACGTGACGAGCTCTGGCAGATCAGCTGAGACTTGACTTGACTCATGACGATCTGAAGATCGGACTCTGTGTCATGTTTCTCCGCAACACCCACAGTGAACACGGAGTCGACACACAGCAGAACAAAATAAAAAAAATAGCTTAGAGAAGAACGGGGACCCTCACGGGTTAATCGTGACTTTAAAGGTTCATTTACTCCATCACAAAAAAAGTCTATCAGTACACAATCTGGCAGATCAGAATAACACGCAATATCCAGATACTCTTGAAGCGTGTGCCCTGCTTTAAGGCTAATAAAAGTTTTGCAGTGTCCATACTTGGCCAATGTCCACATGAAAAGCTACTGGGTCCGTGCGGATCCATCTGCAAGGCTTTATTAAAGGGTGTGGTCATGAAACAGGCATGGGTCAGACAATGGCAAACAGGTATATTAAGGGCAAGACAGAAGAGTAATCCAAAACGGGCGTGGTCGATCAGCGGCTAACAATATCCAGAGGGCTTGACACGAGGGGTAATCCAATAACACGAGCAGTAGTCCAGGCGAGGTGCAAACACAGTACGAAACAGCAGGCAAAGGGTTAATCCAAGATAAACGGGCAAAAATCAGGTAACACGGGAAAGCAGGCAAGAAAAGACTATGACTAGGAACTAAGGACTAGAAACTAGAGCAGGAAACTGGCTCCGTAATGTGTTACCACTAGGAGAGCGATAAACGCAAACAATACTCGGCGTTGAATGGTGGTGTGAGACTGATTTATATAGTGTGTGTTATTGGTAGCAACTGTGTGTGATTAGTTTCAGGTGAGCTTGCGATTAGTGCAATGTAGTCCAGGGTGATGTGTAACAGTCTGTGTGGTGTGAGAGTCAATATCATGGGAGGACGACCTCTGGTGGCAAGCGGATGGAAGTTCATGGACCGGATTCGTGACAAATACATTTCTATTTATATTCAGTATTCCATATAGTAGTTTAATAATAGTCTTCATTAAAGCTGTAGTCTAGAAACATTCATTAAATATAAACAAGATGTTTGATCGCTTGCACAGCCGCGTCTCTCTCTCTCGTTTCACAAACAGGTTGAAAAGACGATAGACGTGTAGCTCATGAATAAATGATTGGGAGAGATTACTTGGAAATATTAAATATTATTATCCTGTCCATATTTTCTCTCCCTGTAAATCACCTGCATAACCTGTATAACCTGTATCATCATCCCTGCTCACTTTACAGCACAGTTCACTGTAATTCAACACGCATTCATTCATTCATTTGTTTGGACTCTCAGTTATGGAATTTTAGTCGCTAATATTGCTTTCTCTCTCAGGTTAACATTTGTTGTGGAAAAATTGCATAAATAAGACAAAAATACAAGCTCCTGCAAATAATGTTTGCTTGATTTTGCATTAAATTCTGCATTTGCAGAATTGTGAAATCCTGGCGACTGAGCAGTGCTTCAGTGTATCGAAGCCAAAGTAAACTTGAGTGTGTCTTTAGAGTCCTTGTGAAGTTTCAGTATATCATATAAATTATCAATAATGGTCAATCTAATCATCTTTGAGCTGCTTTTCCTGAGCAAATCTACTCAACTCTACAATGAGACTCCATTGATGTGCTTGAGCTGTTAGATGGACATTTATGATCTTAGCAGATGTTTTATCATCCAAACTGTTTCCTAGAAAGTTCACATAGAGTGTAAGTGTCAAATACTAGAATCTGTAGCTCTAATGTGATGTAATGAATATGAGAAGAATGAAGCTGATGCTGTGAAAGTGCTGGATTGAGTTACTAAAGATCAGTGAAGTCATCCATCAGCAGCAGAATAGGAGTGTTTGTGGATCACAGTGCAGGAACTCTGTCCTTCTACAGCGTCTCTGACACAATGAGCCTCATCCACACAGTCCAGACCACATTCACTCAGACGCTCTATCCTGGGTTTGGGTTTGGTAATTTTGGATCATCAGTGAAACTGTGTTGATGAATCAGAATAGATTGATGAGAGATTCTACCCATAATGCTTTGAGCTGCATGATAAATCTGTAACAGTGAGATGTTATGAATCTCTTGCGCAAAACATTACACATCTCTTGCAAAAGCAAACACTTATTTCAAAACTATTTTAATTCTTATAAAAATAGTGTTTTTGCATATTAACTCGCACAAATGATTGGCCATATACACGCCAAACTACACAGATGGGACAAAAGTAAAACAAAATCTTTCAAATCTTGTGTCTTGTGCTTGTTCAGTGTGCAGGAGTTTGTTATAACACTCACATGTACATGTATGTGCAAAAATACACTGTACATACAATATGTATGCACAAATGATAAACGTTACAGTTATTGAACTGGACTGAATCAACACTGAACTCTATAATGACACTATTGGCTTGTTAGAGCTGCTTTACAACTGAATCTGAATTAGTTATTACCGTTTTGAAACCGTCTGTATTGTATAAAGCATTATAGAAATAAAGGTGATTGACTTGTATGCATATTCAGTATATGTTTACAAAATACTGTAAACAAAAATGCAGGGGTGAAAAAATTATTTGTTTCTCACGACACAGAGCTTTGATTTCTAAGTGTTCAAATTAGGTATACACTACAAAAAGAAACGCAAGGTGGAAAAATAATTAGTTTCTTCCTCAATACATTGAGTTTTTTCTAAGTGGACAAATTATGTCTAAATGTTTTCACACATGATCATTATGTCATCAGTAAATGAGTGTGGCATTTAAAAAGGCATGGCAAAAATCTGAAACCAGTGAAATAATCACTAAAGTAACAGTGAGTGAGGGGGAAACTGCAGTAAACCACCACATGTGTAGAGAAGAAAACGCCTGCTCTCTCACACCCTCCCACACACCAAACCACACTTCCCAGCATGCAACACCGAGACACAGAGACAGACAGATGCTGCAGGATGCTGTTAGGAGACGTCTTTCCCAACTTCGAAGCCGATTCCACTTTTGGCCGAATGAAACTGCATGATTTTCTGGGAGATTCGTAAGTGTCTTGTGATGTGAGAGTGTGTTGTGTGTTATTTGTGTTGCTCTTCATAGATACAGTAGTTTTATTCTCAATGTCCACTACTTGAAGTCACATCTAACAATAGACCTCTCATTTCTCTTCTCCTCTGTGTTCTTATTATTATTCAGTACTTCTTATTAGTGTAAGGAAATGAACTGAAATGAATGATTCGGATATAAGATATGAGTTGTTTGGCTTGGCTATAAGCGAGTCTCTCTCATAATGTCCTCACAATGGACAACATGCAAAGTTAGTACGTGTCCAAAGCTGCTGTCTTTGTCTAAATCGTGGTTGTGTTTGTAGGTCAGGCACCACTTTTACCTCTTCAGCTACATGAAAACGCTGACAGACTCTGACACACATAAAGACCAGAGTCAGCTAAACACACTTTCACTATGTGTGTGTGTGGTTCAGGTAAACCGTATGCTGTGGACTACTATCCTACAAGGATAGTAAAACCTGACATTTTTGACCTTGTGTGGCCATAAAGCCAATAAAGCATTTTTGCAAGCAAGCAAGTTTTGAGGTTTTTCTGTATGTTTGCCAGTGTTCACATTCATCTCTGATTCAGCCTGGCATTCAGACAATCTTTTACCAGTCAATGACCTTGGATCAGTTATTGAATTATTGAAACACTCATAAGTCACTGATAAAATGTCTTCAGCAAATGAAGGATTGACCCTCGTCTCATTTCTGTGGTCCGTTGGTCGTCATAGCTGGTAAACCTCTATAGAGATGAATGGAAACTACAACAAATATAAGTTTCACATTCACATTTCCTCCAATACCAAAAATAAATAAATAAATAAATACACTTGATAGCTTTTCTATGACTTTGCAAAAGAGGAAAGAATGTGGAGAGATTGATTACATTGCTCAGAAGACCGATGTCAAATCTGCAGTCACTCCCTCAGCCATAGTTTTAGAAACACTCATGCAGCAGCATTAACTCATTTACTATAATTTAATGCCAAGGTAATATAACACAAAGTATAGACTTTATAGACTGTACATTAAAGTTGAAAAAAAAGAAATATAAAGAACTTTGCTAGATTTACAATGTCAATAACTGTGGACACACATCATCACAAAACTGCTTTAAGACGAGCCTCCAAGATCAGAGAAGAAAAGCGTAACACTGCGACACTACACTGAATAAACTGCTTTTGTGGGAAAACAGCTTATCATTTAATGAATCAATAGCCTGTCAGCTACTCTTCAACCTGTTTGCCATCAAGCATCCATTTTGGATTGATCTATTTTCAGAGTCTCCACCCCCCAAACATGCTTTTTATAAGATCATTCACAGACTATTTTTCTACAGGTAGGATTCAGCTTACAGCACTTGATTTCACTGGTATCTGCAAACCAGACTGACTGTTGCAAAACTGAAATTCAGTGATATTAAGGCTGTAATGTGATTGGTTATCAAAGCACACATGATCCAATCCAGTGGTAGAACTGCAGAGGTTATGTCCATCTCTGGAGTCCAAACACAGAACTCAACAGTGATCGGATGACTGATCCACTGCATTGCTGATACTTTACTCATAATTTAAGAGTCAAATTTTCCAAATATCTGTCACAGACACCAAAGGACCTGAATGAAAACACAGACATATAATAATCTTTATAAACCGGATAGTTCCGGTCCTTGGTTCTGATTGGCTGAGCCGCGTTCGAAGCTGTTGTAAATTACTCTACAAAGTAACATACACCTTTGTTTACGTTTGTGTGTTGCTCGGCAACCACTTTGTTGCAACCACAACTGTTTCTGAGGAGCTACATTGTTTGGTGGAAGAATACTGTTTTTATTAATATCATTACATTTTATTTGCTCTGTTTTATTTTGTGAAACCTTACTATGTATATGGAATAACCGTTTTATAAAAGCAATAAGCCCCGTGAAGCCGTGGTTTACAGTGAATTTATAACAGCTAAGGGGGTTTAACGCAGCTTTACGTCGTACCTAACAACGCCCCTTAGCTGTTATAAACTCACTGTAAACCACGGCTTCACGGGGCTTATTGCTTTAACAGTTCTTTATAAGTAAACAGGGGCTTAAAGGTATTGTAGTTACTCACGACTGGTCTCAAGACCATTTGCTGGTCTGGTCTTGGTCTTGACTCGGTCTTGCCCTACTTTGGTCTCGACACACTCTGGTCTGGTCTTTATGTGGTCTTGACCAGTGTTGGGAAAGTTACTTTTAAAAGTAATGCATTAAAATATTGCTTTACTCCCTAAAAAAATTAACTAATTGCGCTACTTAGTTATGAAAAGGAATGTGTTATGTTACTTTTGCGTTACTTTTCTCATCTGGGCTGGGCTCGCTTTTTTGTTTTTAATATAAAACAGTTATATTTTGGCAAATGTAAAAGCCCTTTCAGACCAGACGTGAAATGAATAAATCTCAAGCTGAAGGAATCAAATAATAAATAATAAAGTATTTAATGTTAACATTTAATTATTGCAGATATGTCATATTTTCAAAGTTTGTATTTCACAGTTTTTATTCATTTTGAGGAATACGGAATCTGTTTCTGTGTTAGTGAAATGAGTAAATAAATGCATGTTGACATTAGTCTAGAATTACAGTAAGCGTTGTGTTTGCATGCATTTACTCTGGATTTCTCTCAACGTAGGGACAGGAGAGCTGTCAGTCAGACAATGGAAAAAAAGTAACTCAGATATTTCCTTTGAAATCAAAAAGTAATGCATTACTTTACTAGTTACTTGAAAAAAGTAATCTGATTACGTAACTCACGTTACTTGCCCCCAACACCGGTCTTGACTACTCTACTAGTTGTAGGATTCTGAAACATTTAAAGCACAGAAATGTCTCTGATTGTGACTCCATGAATGAAGTGTTTCTTCGTCAGCTGGGGCGTCCTGTTCTCTCATCCTGGAGACTTCACTCCCGTCTGTACCACTGAACTCGGCAGGGCAGCTCAGCTCAGTCCCGAGTTCAGCAAGCGTAACGTGAAGCTGATGGCGCTCTCCGTCGACAGTCTGCAGGAGCATCACGACTGGAGCAAGGTTTGCCTCTGTCCGTCTGAAGTGTGTGCTTCTGTTGATCAGCTGGTAATGAGTCTCCACGGCTGATTTCAGGACATCATGGCCTACAATAACACAGAGCCTGGGAGCCAGTTTCCCTTCCCCATCATAGCGGATGATCGGCGGGAGCTGGTGGAGAAGCTGGGCATGCTGGACCCGGAGGAGAAGGACCACAACGGGATGCCACTCAGCGCCAGATGCGTAAGCACAGAATTAATGAATACGGGTTGAGAATAGGGCTGGAAATGAGTGTAGAAAGAGTTTTACGCTTTTCTTTTTCAAGGAGTCAGTGAACGTGAGCATGTAAAGAACGTGTTTGTCCAGATCAGGAGGTCAAACTAATTAGGGTAAGACAGGATAAGAAGGTTTTCTTCCTCATCTTGATAACCCAGACAGCAAAGTCTCGTCTCAGCACGTTTGACGAATGTTTATGCTATTTTTTAATTTCATCTGAATATCAACATTTGTGAGATTGTGAAAAATAGTGACATTGTATTATATGTAGGGCTGTCATCATTAACACGTTACCGCATGCGATTAATTTGACAATCCTTAACGCATTAAAATAATTTAACGCAATTAACGCTAAATTACTGAAGCATAATTTCTATTCTAACCCTTTAACCAAATTTTGCTTCTCTGCTTGCGATTAGATCATTTTAAGCTGCTAAACTCCGGGAAAGTTTTCAGTCCAATGATCCAGTAAGGGAATGCATTCAAACAATCCGTCCAAAACAGTGCTAATATAAAGGAAACCAGGCTGATTACATCAGAGATTGCAGAGAGAACAGAGACTCGCGTTGCGTTTTCAGTGAATTATTAATTCCAGTGTGTTTCGCTTTTTAACACAAGCTCTGTCATATTCTGTGATTGTCTCTGAAGAGCACGAGCCCTCACACGTCGCGCTTTGTGTAAAGTACAGACTGAACGGATTGTCAACACATCCCACCGCTGTATGGCCAGATGAGACGCAAACTACAGTTTCTCGACTGGATAACCAGTCTCGCTAGTAAAGATTTGATGGATAAAGACTGCAATCAAGGTAAAGATGAT
>NW_015665830.1:29810-43901 GCF_001515625.1 Sinocyclocheilus rhinocerous | reverse complement strand
TTTTTTAGCATTTTTTTCTTTCATATATGCTTATATGGGCTCCTTATATCATTTGGTTCTTTGGTGTCCTTTTGGAGTTTCTAAGTGTCCTTTTTTGGAAAGATATCTAAATTTATCTTGAAAAAAGCTTGCAGAAAATACAGATGTTTGAGAATCACCCTTCAATCTTTTGGTTTACTTTGCTGGATATAGCTAATGATGACAAAATAAACATTTGAAACAAGATAAATGGTCTATGCTTAATTTCATGAAGTGTGCGATTAATCGCGATTAATCACAGAAAAAGGATGTGATTAATCAGATTAAAAAATTTTAATCGATTGACAGCCCTAATTATATGTTGCATATCAATGTCTGTTTGTTAATGAGGGATCTGTGGACACATCAATGTTTTTAGATTTGTGGAATAAAAATTGTAGTTTGTATTTTGAAGTAAAAAGATAAAATTAGACCCTTGGGGTAAGATGGGCCACCAGAATTGGCACAGAAGCCCTTAAGTGGCATGTTGTTAGTGTTATTTTTACATTTAATACTTATTGTAATTATTTAATATTTCCATGAATTAGATGTACATTTCAGACACCTTAATTAAAACCTTAAAAAAGGTTAAAACATTAAAAAAGGTTAAGTGAGTAAAATCATAAAATTTCCATTCATGGTATGGCTATTATGACATATCTTCAATCAAAATATGGACAGTTAAATATGTAAAATATTTACATACCTGTATGCAAGTCATAGAATAATTTTACCTTTCAGATGAATCTCTTTTACTGGGATTCTGGTTTTTCTATCAGCTTTTCAATTATTCATCTGAAGTGTCAAAACGCTATTTTAAATAGAATAGTTGATTTAATGTTTTAAATTATTGACACTTTAAAAATACATAATTTCAGTAATCTTGCATTGAATGAGCTCTGAACGTGTGTATTCTTCACGCAGGTGTTTGTGATCGGCCCGGATAAGAAGTTAAAGCTCTCCATTCTCTATCCTGCAACAACAGGACGAAACTTTGATGAGATTCTGCGTGTCATTGACTCGTTACAGTTAACGGCACACAACCGTGTGGCTACGCCTGTGGACTGGAGGGTGAGAAGCATCTGTTTGGAGATTGATTAGTGCTGTGTTGATTCTTCTGTCTGTGTGTAATGCGTGTGGATCTGCTCTGAAGCCTGGAAACAGTGTGATGGTGCCTCCCAGAATCCCTGAGACAGAGGCTGCGATGCTCTTCCCTGCTGGAGTCTATACCAAAGACCTGCCGTCTGGGAAGAAATACCTGCGCTACACACCACAACCCAACACACATCAGCAGTGAACTACAGATGGAGAACTGGAGACGAGCCGTCTGTAACAACACCAGAGATGATCAGAAATCAGGAGGCAAAGTCCTCACAGCTACGTTTTTAATGCTTTATTTTAATCCACAGTAAACTAGCGTTCCAGATAGACTTAAAGAGATAGTTCAGCCAAAAATTAACATTTGCTGTTAATTTAGTCCCCCTCAGGCCATCCAAGATGTAGGTGACCTTCTTCTTCCTCGGCTTCCCATTTTTGAGAATAAAAAAAGCATATCAAGGAGCACAAAACGAATCCCTGTGGCTCCTGATGATATATTGATGTCTTATGAAGTGAAATGATTGGTCTCTGCGCAAAACTAATTTTGCATTCCACTATATGTTTTTTGACTCTCAAAATACCAGTAGCCACTAGGAGCGTTTCCATTACAGATTTGGGCAAAACTTTATTATTTATATTTTAATTAAAAAGTATTGCGAAATGACGGTATTTCCATTAACCAATGTTATGCGACTAAAACGTAACCTTTTGCCTCTCGCGATAAGTCATGGCAATGGATTTTGGTGGGATTTTGACGGATTTTGGCTATATTTATTCAAAGGAGGCGTATGCGTGTATCTTTACAGAAGCAGCACAGAGAGCCGCTTCAGAAACGTGCGTGGCGCGGCTGGATTCTGAAATAAACACAAGCACTGAGTGGCCGCAATCAGCTTCAGTGGCCGTATCAGAGCCACACTGCACCGCAGACGTGTGCAGTGTAAATAGTCTAAGCATTAATGGTAGGGAAAGCCCCTTATACTGGAGAACAGCCACGTATTAAGTGTTTCTTGGAGGTTATATTACATTGAAGAATGATCATATGAATTTTTACATACGCCATGTGACCTGTAAATGCGAAAAAGAAATTTCCATTGCAGTTTTGCGAATTATTCCTTTTTCACATTGCCTGAAAAACCACCTCATGCAAGCGTAAAAACATTTTTGCGATATATGGGCATTTTTGCGAAATTGACGCATTTATATTAGGCGTATTTTCAATTCGCAATTTCAATTTGCGCAATTTGAAGGGTAATGGAAACACGCCTACTGACTTGCATGGTATGAATCACCAAGAACTACAGTTTCAGCTAAACATCTTCTGTACTGCTCTACTGAAGAAAAAAGCCATCTACATCTTGGATGATCTGAGGATGAATAAATCAACAGCAAATTTTCATTTTTGTGTGAACTGTCCCTTTAATGACGACACATTTTCCAGATTTAACAAATATTACTTAGATTAAAAAAAAAACAACAAAAAAAACAATTCTAATTTGGATTTTTACATTTTCAAAGTAATGAATGCTTTATTAAAACTAAGTATATATCAAGTT
This sequence comes from Sinocyclocheilus rhinocerous, assembly GCF_001515625.1. NCBI lineage: Eukaryota > Metazoa > Chordata > Actinopteri > Cypriniformes > Cyprinidae > Sinocyclocheilus > Sinocyclocheilus rhinocerous. The sequence goes on along the minus strand of NW_015665830.1, from coordinate 41,232 downwards.
AGTATTTTAGTATTTTTTTTTTTTTACATTTATTCCAAAATAACTTTTAGAACAAAGTATCAAATTTCAATGTTGTGTATTTTATTTGTGAAATCATGTTTAGTTTTTAATACACACACACGCACACACACACACACAAAATCATGCTAAACTGATCTTTAATAAAAGACTTGATTTGCATGTGGTTCCTCTCGTGAGAAGCTGTGGTCAAACACTTTTAGCTGAAGTGGTTTAACAGATTTTATCTGGGTGATGTTTAGGTGTAAAAGGCTGAACACAGAGAATTTTGTGTAGTTTGTGTGCTCAGTAAAAGCACAGATGAATGAAAATCCACTGTTTTTGGTCATCTGAACCAGTCTTCTCCTCAAAGATCTCAGCGTTTAATCTGACGGTCAGAACTGAACCTGACTGAAGCGCATCCCATGTGTAAACATGCATGTCTGTAATTTCCCCTTAGAATTATCTCTGAAAAACACACACCTGAACTCAACACAAATGTGTTTGTTAACGTTCAACCCCAAATCATGTGGATCAGATTGCTTATTAGTGATTCTCTAAAAACAGTGATTATTAAAGGAATACATGTGATCTGTTAAGTCACTTTAGTGCACAGTATTCCCAGAGGATAATGCGTGTATTCACAGATGTTGAACCCTGTGAAACTGACCTCTACGGCTCACATCTGTCCAGCAGAGCTTCCACTGGCCTGTATATGAGATCCTAATGAGTCTCAGAGTTATCCCTGAAAGCCTGGGTTAATGTATAACACTTTTAAACAGCTGAAAGTGACCATATAAGAAATTCTAATGTGTAACAATTTTAGCGTGAGTCAGATATTCATTTAATTTCTTTTTGCCTCTAAAGTCAATGCGATGGAAATAAAGACAGCAGGCGATGGATGTAAAAACACTGGCATGCACACAGGCACAGCGTTTCAGATTTATATTTATAATACTTACTTACAAAAACTAGACATGACAACAATACACAAATATTTACAAAATCATATTTACGGCCTTTGTAGAGAAAGTAATGCCCAGAAACATTAGAGTGTGTGTTAGTCTGGCTGCTGCTGCTGATGATGATGATGATGATGATGAAGCGTCTCGTCCTGATCGAGCAGTGATGTCATGTGCTGCGTCCACTCCTCCTGCTCCTCCTCCTCCTCCTCCTCCTCTTCCTCCTCCTCTTCCTCTTCCTCTTCTTCCTTCTCCTCTTCCTCTTCCTCTTCCTCCTCCTGCTCTTCCTCCTTCTCCTCCTGTTCTTCCTCCTTCTCCTCCTCCTGCTTTTCCTCCTTCTCCTCCTGTTCTTCCTCCTCCTCCTCCTCTTCCTCTTGCTCCTCTTCCTCCTCCTGCTCTTCCTCCTCCTCCTCCTCAGTTCACCAGATGCTGGCGGTGGATGTGGTTCTGCTCCAGCTCCTCGTGACTCGAGTGTCTCGCATATATATAATGACCGCTAGTTGATATGTAGTTGCAGAGTCACTTATCAACAGCTGTTTAAAGGGTACCATCAAGAGAATCAAACTGATATTACAATAAAAATAGTTCAAAGCAAATGTGTCATATTACACATTCATCTGATCTGATATCTGATCTTATGGCTGTTTGAGAGAAAAAATTTTTTGTTATTATTATTATTATTATTATTACTACTTATAAGTGGTCTTTGACTGCTTTAAGTAAAGTAGCATAAGAAAAATGGCAAGATATGAGACTTATAATACATTATAACTATGAGAAATATAATCCATTGTAAAAGTGGATGCAACGTGTTCATATTAAAACTGTTCTTATGTATGTTCATGAGATGATACAACATATTATAAGGTTTTTTATAATGCATTATGCATTCATTATAATGCCTTAAGAATACCCTTATAATGTATTATAAATACGGGCTTCATAGAAAGTGTTACCGAAATTTTTATTAGTCAAAAAAGCATCACTGAAAATAAGAGGAAATACAAAGCCTCAAAGGTAAAATATGACGGTATTAAAAAGAGTTCAGTTCCTTTATGCAAAATGTTTGGAATGGTTTCTGTAGGTTTTAAGACAGTAAAATTAAAGGGTTAGTTCACCCAAAAATGAAAATTATGTCATTAATTACTCACCCTCATGTCGTTTCAAACCCGTAAGACCTTCGTTCATCTTCGGAACACAAATTAAGATATTTTTGATGGCATCTGAGAGCTGTCTGACCCTGCATAGACAGTAACACAACTGAAATGTTCCCAAGTCCAGAGACGTAGCAAGGAGATCTGTAAAATAATCCATGTGACATATGGGGTTCATTCGCAATTATACGAAGCTACGAGAATAATTTTTGTGCGCAAAAGAAAAAAAAAAGACTTTATTCAACAATTCGTCTCCTCCTTACCCTGTAAACAGCGTATGGTGTTCTGTGTCAGCTGCGTCACGCTGGATCTGTTTCCTACGTTGTTGTGATTTGATCTGAACGGAAACAGCGTATCCAGCGTGACGCATGTATGGTTTGTTAGGATAGGACAATATTTGGCTTAGATACAACTATTTGAAAATCTGGAATCTGAGGGGGCAAAAAAACTAGTTCTTAGCAATGCATATTACTAATCAAAAATTAAGTTTTGATATATTTATGGTAGGAAATTTACAAAATATCTTCATGGAACATGATCTTTACTTAATATCCTAATGATTTTTGGCATAAACGAAAAATAGATAATTTTGAGCCATACAATATATTGTTGGCATATGATCTCTGCTTATGTTCTCCTAAATGTCTTATGTTAACATTTAACAGCTTCCAATTGATTATTTCCTATATCTAGTACACCTTTAAAAGCACATTTCCTTACCGTTGGTTTGATAACACTTTAATGTAGAAACTTTACTTCAAGTAAGAAATACTTTATTTTCTTTCTTCCCTAAAATTCCTTACAATATATTAGTGCATTTTCTTTCCAGATAGCACACATACACAAAATTGTTTTTTAAATCTATTTTATACTTATTATTATTATTATTATTATTATTATTATTATTGATTGTAATAATTATTATTGTTTTTAGAAGGGGTGTTCTGTGGTGCCATGTCTGAAAGTTGTTGAAGATATGGGCAAGACATGACATTGATACAACATACAAATCTTGTTAAAATTTCAACGTTGATTTCAAAGTGTTTCTGTTAACGTTTTCAACCGTTCAGCATTAAACGTTGTATCAACGCTGTTTCAACACTGAAACAAGAAATTACTTTTTTTTTTTCAAAGCTGAAGGTCGGTCATATGCCATCCTAATGAATATTGACTGTAGTAAAGGGTGACAGCTAGATTTTCCAGTAGGCAGAAGTGCTTTAATAATTCTGCCTGTGACTCACACACTGATCTATAGAAATGATCCAGGTGAATAATGCAGTTCTCTATTAGATCAGTGATCCCTCATCCTCCAGTCCAGCAGGGGGCGCAATGCAAGCTGCTTCACATCCCTCCAGTAACTCCACAGAAGATGGTCTTTCAAACTGAAACATGGGGATGAGGACTGGTTTACTGGTAACTGGGTATTTCATTGTGGTGCTGTGGCATTAATGGGTAAACTCTGGTCAACTCCGTAGCTATTGACGGGATTTGTATATTTGCTGCATAAATACTAAGAATATCTTTCTAACTCTTTACCCCAACAGTTCAAATTCACAAAGGAACTACAATTGTGTGTGGGAAGAGCTTCTCGCTGACCGTTAGCTGTTAGTGTCCAGTGATGCACCTTTGTGTTGTTCCACAGTTGAGAAATGCAATGTTTGCGAATGTTTTATGGAACAGTGTTTTCAGGAATTGTCAAATCGCTGAACTGTGTTCACAACAATGAAACTCGTGACCGTAGTTGGCTAACAATGCCAAATGCATTGGGACACACCTCTTAAATACTCAATTCAGGTATTTAAATCCGACCCATCGCCACAGGTGTGTAAAATCAAGCACTAGCCATGCAGTCTGCATTTACAAACACTGATGAAAAAACAGTGATAATGCAATCAGTCAGCTAGATATCAAGATATGCCATGCTCAACTGTAAGTGGTATTATTGATAAGTGGAAGCATCTCAGCCATGAAGCTGAAGATCTTGTAAAAGCACAGCGCGGGTCACCGAGACCGTGGATCGTGGAGAGGAAAAGTCACCAATGCTCTGCAGATTCCAGAGCCGTAGAGCTCCAAACTTCCACTAGCATTAATAACAGCTTCATGAATGGGTTTTCATGGCCGAGCATCCTCATGAAGCCTCACATCACCAGTACAAAGCCAAGCGTGGGATGATGGACAGATACTGGACTCCGGAGCAGCAGAAACCTGTTCTGTGGAGACCAATCACACAGTCTGAACAACACCAGGTGAGTGAATGATTGCTGGGTGAACAAACCCAGAGATATAAAGACTTTTGAGCTGTACAAGACAACAATACTGTGTGAATGAAATACGCAGATCTGTGTAAATGAAGATGACCAGCAGCATTACATGACAGACAGATGTCACAGGTAACACAAATGTTCATCAAATCTGCAGCCTTAAAATAAATCGATAAAACATATCTTAATCATTTCTGTCTGTATACTCTTTATTTCTCAGATTCTGCCACTGATGGAAGCAGATGAAGTACATGAACAGACATTCAAAAACATGATATTTCAGATATTCAGAGACTGTGTGAGTGAGAGGTTCATTTCAGTTTCTGAAAATCACCAGTGAGTTTAACAACATCAAGTATAAATAACCAGAGCCCTCAACAGTTATCTGTGTGAACATCAGTACATTTGTGCTCCCTGCTGATATATTATCACATGTATGATCTGTTCAGATGAGTTTATAAGAGTCCACAGAACAACACAGATCATTAAACCAAGCCTGAGTCTCTGAACACTCTCATACAGATACTCCTGTACAACACACGACTTTATATAAAAACAGCATCATGACACGAAGAACAGATTCACAGAAGCCTCAGAGCCTCATATTCATTCACCTTGTGAGCACTGATTCTGATGACAAACATGACTACAGACATCTCAAACTATTTCACATGCATAACCTTTCTATATATATGCATATATGAAGTATCTTTTTTTCTGCAGAAAACGACTTGGCTAATAGAAATTTGCATGTAAAAAAATAAAAAAATACTAAATATATAGATATCTAAAATGCAATGACATTATAAAGACGTTTTTGGTTTTATGTCATCAGTAGTGACATACATTACACATAAGATACTAGAAATAATTTAAAAAAGCAGTACTGTCCATAAACATGTATGTTGAGATTTATTTCTAATGAGAATAATTCTGTGTAGTCTGTGTGAACCACACTTACACTGTCAATACACAAATATATAAACACAGTGCATGCAGGTTTTCAGAGGGTTTGTCTGGACTCCTCGTTCATCACGTCCTCTGAGAGCCGATCATGACTTTAGAGACGAAGTTGACGATGGCGCTGGCGGGCTGCTCGGGGTCGTGCTCCGCGAACACATGACACACGTTCTCCAAACCGCTGCCTGCTTTCCTCGCCACAAACCCGAAGATCCTGCCGCGGAAGACAGTCGTTTAGCAAAGGCCTGCTTTAACCCTCTGCTGCTCTACATTTCTGACCAAGAGAACTGACATTTTTATTTGTTTTTCGGGCTGTCAGTCGATTAAAATTTGTAATCTAATTAAATACATGTGTCGATTAATTAATCTAATTAATCGCAAATTACATTTGGCTGTGAAAATACCCCCAAAAGATTATTTAAAGCTATTTTTGTGTTAAATGAGAAAGTATTAAGTAGACATTACAAATAGTAGCTTTAGAAAGACATATTTTGTTTGATTCAACATTAAAATGTATTACACATAAACATTTAACCTACAACAGCCTAACATAAACTATGGAACATAAAATAAGATAATTTGAGAAACATTCATGTTTAACACTTATGTTCATGTTCATTCATGCATTGGAAGTCATTGGTAACCAAAACAGCTTTGTTACCAACAGTCTTCAAAATACTTTTTTTATGATCCACAAAAGAAAGTAATCATTCAGGTTTGAGTAAATGATGACATTTATTTTTTTGGGGTGAACTATCCCTTTAACGCCCCCCCCCTTTTAAATGAAATAATACTCTAAATAAGAAACTAAAACTGCCAGCAGATGGCGGTAAATGTCTTTATGAGTCTTTCATTCGATTCGTTCAAGCGGCTGATTCATTCAGGAATTCAGTAAATGGCTCTCTTTATGAATGGAGCTTTGATTCATTGATTCACTCGATTCGTGCAAAACGCGGATTCATTCAGAAACTAAACACCGCTGTGTTGCTCAGAGACGCACAATTCTGCTGTGGCTTTATAGGTAATATTTTTGTTGGCAAAACTGAGCAAAAACATAATATTATCATATTTGTCAGCAGTCAACTTCATGAAATGTAAGATGATGTAGAGGTCTGGGGGCAGGGCCAGTCCGTTAACTGCGTTAAATATTTTAATTGCGTTATTTTTTCATAACTAATTAATTAAGTTAAGGCGTTAAACTGACAGCCCTAATTTTTTATTTTATTTTATTATTTTAGTTCATCAGAATGGTACAAAGCCCGGTAAAGGTTTTGGCACTTGCTGTGTAAATGCAAAAAATCATGAGCATGATTCAAAAAGATTAAATGGTGTTGAAAAAAAAAATGGTTGCATTGGTTAAAAATGACCGTCTTGGAAACAAATGGGGAGTGAATTTATAGTACTGTGCCCAAACTAAATCTTACTGAAAGCGAATTTATTTCTGATATCAACCTCAAATTTGGAACACAACGTATTTAGATTTATGGCTTTGATTTTCTCACAGTTTTAGAGTAAATCATGTTTTGGAAAACATATTTTTCATATAAAATTTGAAAACAGTATTTTTGTGCATTTTTCATAACAATAAACTAAAACTTAACTATTTAATTGCTGCAATAATTTGCCAAATGTATTCTTAAAAAAAAAGATCAAACTTAAGTCAGTTTAAGATGGACATTTCATTTTGAGTTCTATGCTGAAAAGTGGTAATGTGCAGATTATAACTATTCTGTAAATATAATTTAGTACCATAAAATCCCCATAAAATTCAAAATATAAAAAAAAACATTATCAAACTAAAATATAGTACATTAATTTCATTGAAGTAAAAAAGCAGCACGCGAGCAGCAGCAGGGTTAACTCTTCCTCTGATTAGCCAAATAAATAAAGTCCCTGAGCGTCAGTTCACAATCACATGAAAACAAGTGCACTCACTTTGCCGAGGAGCAGCCATCTCGTTTCCATCTGTGAATGAACAGAGACAGAATGAAAAAGAAATATGAGACTCACAGAAACACCAGCTGAGTGTAAATGATATGAAGCCGGTGATGGAGCAGAATGGACTCACTTCCTATCCTGTGGGTCCAGAGCACAGAAGATGACGGTGTTAACAGCGTAGTGTCTCCGGAAGAACAGTCTGAGAGAGACAGTGTGTGTGTGTGTGTGTTTGAGTGTGTGTGTGTTTGAGTGTGTGTGTGTGTGTGTGTTTGAGTGTGTGCGTGTGATGTGTGATGTGTGTGAGTGTGAGTGTGTGTGTGTGTGTGTTAGTGGAGTTTCATCAGCTTCGGATACATGAACAAACAGCAGAGTGAATGTTACTTGTTTAATATTCAAGTAAAATTTAAAGTTGTCACTAAAGACTTCTAACTGATGATTTGTAAGTATTATTTTCGAGTATGTTTTACACTCAAAAACATTCACTTTGCATTCAGTTAAAGAGCAGGTCATATGAGTTTTTGAAAAGTAGGGTACAATGGGGCTAAAAGCACACCTTAAGAAAAAATGTTATTCACTGTGCCTAAAATGTATAATTGCAGAAAAAATATATACGTTTGTATTGAACAATAATGGAGTAACAGATTTTGTGTGAAAATAAATCATTCAAGTTGTTTATTTTGTTTAAAAATCGTATAAATGTATATTTTTACTCCCCACACACGGAGTAAAAGGCACACAGTATTTATACAAATACTTCAGCTAAAATAATGTTTTTATAATAATGTCTAAGTTAATACTTACTCAAAACAAGAATAGCAAAATTTGTACCATTTTCTGCTTATTTTGAAAAATAAAAGTATTAATTTTTGTTCAATAAATATAGTCATTAAAATGTTAATATAAAATATATATTTTAAAATACAGAAACAAAATCATTTTAATAAGTAAAGATTCTGAAAGCATTGAAGGAGATCCAATAATAATTGAATATATATTTACAGTAGTAACAACAAATTATATTTTATTATATGATATGATTAATATCATGTTTTTAAAAATGATGGTTTCATTCTAAACATGGTGATTATCTCTAATATGGATACTCAACATTATATATGATATTTACCATCTGAATCTAACCATGTCGTGTCAACAAATGGAAAAGTCAGCCATCTATTAATTATCATGTTAATTACTCTGTGCCTTTAGCCCCAACAGCAGGGGCGCTTTTGTTATTTAAAAACTGTTGCTTAAACAAAACTGAAAATCATTAAGAATACCTTTGTCTCAAAATATATGCATTAATTTTAGTGATTCTAATTTGCTACTTAAATCTACAACATTTAAAAAAGCATAAAATATTAGATCAAATAAGCACAGAATCAACTTTGCGCTGCTGCGCACGATCACGTCAAGGATCAGACAAATATACACGTGCATCTTGAAAAGCGATGTTTTGGAAAGTGCTGCGCCACGTTTTTCTGCAATGTTTTTGAACCTTTTGTTGTTTGCTCGTCATTTTACAGAGGACTGCTTCTCTAATCTTGGAGAGTTCAACATGGGATTCGCTAAACGCTTGTCCATCAAAGATAAGTCCGTACCTTCTTTATTTGGACCAACAAGCGTCTCTGAGTCACAATCTGCAATGTTGATTAATTGTGATTAATACGTTATGTGTACATTTTCAATTGAGTGCTCAAAATATCAAGTTTTTTGTGCTAATATGTGATGCATACCTTGTGCAGCTTTAGGTTTCCAGGTAAACTACGATATTACTGTCTGTCTGAAATAGTTCTGATTAATGTAGACTGTAATTACTTTGTTTAATAATAAAGAATGTAGACAAGAATGTAAAGGATGTATTGTTTCGTCAGCACTCGGCTAACATATCATTATTGTTTTGTTAAGTGTTTACAGTTTAGCAGCTAAACTTTAGCTGTGGGCATGATTCGCTTGCATAAGTGTTAAACAAAATGTTTTTTATGTCATTATTTTAAGAATGGATTGGAGCACTATATTATTGTTTTGTGTAAAGGTAGCGCTCGCTAACTTTCTCAAGTACTCCTCTCTGAACCAATCACAACAGACTTGGCCAGCTGACCAATCAGAGCAGATCAGGCTTATGGAAGGGAGGGGTTTACAGACCTTAAGCTCAGAACTGCTTCGAACGAATCGTTTCAAAATCACTGACAAATGACTCTAATATTAAATGTATATTCTGAGAAAATTACAATGTTTTCTGACCTTAGATGCATTTAAACCTGTTGTAGGGGACTCCAACACAATATAAGGACACTTTAAAAAAGCATATGACCTGCTCTTTAATGGGTTGAGTTCCCCGTGAACTTGTGTAAGTCACTGTGGGGAAAAGTGTCTGTCAGAGGCGTGAATGTTTGAGGGCTGCGTTACTTTCTCTGGTTGTCGGTGAGCGTGATTCCCTGCGAGGACACTTTGAAGTGCACTACGGTGGAGGACGGGAGCGAGTCGGCGCTCAGGACCGCAGCGGTGGCCTTCTGCACCGCCTGAAACCCCGTCAGAGACTCCATCTCCACCGCACCCAGGAACCACACGTTACAGGCTGGAAAACACACGATTATGAGAGCGTGAGGTTAATCAGTGAGTGATTGCAGCTCAGGTATCATTACTGGACGCACCTGCTCCTTGTTTGAGGAGCTCAGCCGCAGAGTTGGTGATGGACTGTGACGATGCGCTGACAGCGTCCTCTAGAGGATCTGAGGAGAAACAACAGCACACCATCACACCCAGCTTGAGTCTCTCCAGGATCATATTATAATCATACACGCTCATGAGAGGGTCATAATGTCAACTGAATGAGCTCATCAGAATTTAACAGTGAGTTTATTTAAGTGCTTATACACTACTGGTCAAAAGTCTGAAAGAAGTCACTTTTGCTCACCAAGACTGCATTTATTTGATCGCAAATACAGTAATATTGTGAAATATTATTACAGTTTAAAATATACGTTTTCAGTGTGAATATCTGTTGAATTGTAATTTATTTCTGTGATTAAAGCTGAATTTTCTGCATCATTACGCCAGTCTTCAGTGTCACATGATGATTATTTTAGTATTATTTATATACTATTATAGCATTTATTAATTTAATCTGCATTTTTTTGTCATTTTAAAGATTTGCTGATTTCCATTTATTTTTTATTTTTTATTATATTTAGTTAAATTTATTTTTATTTCAGTTTTAGTTTTTGTCATTTTAGTACTTCAACTTAGTTGCCAAGGCAGTATTTTTAGTTTAGTTAGTATTTTATTTTATTTACGCTTTATTATGAATGAACAGAAGTGATTTTGATGGTTGTAGTGAACAGTAAGAGATGAATACCTCTGTCAGGAATGATGAGTTTACAGGGAAGAGCCAGAGGAGTGATGGAGTGCTGACAGACCAGAGCGCTCAGACTGCCTGCCACACACACACACACACACACACACACACACACACACATCAGTGTGAGTGAGTGAGTTACACAGCAGCACGAGTCAGTCACAGGTCTGATGAACTTACCAAAGTAGGGTTCGTTAGGGCATCCCTTGAGCCGGACGCCCCGCGCCGAGCACTCGATCAGGAAGTGCCGCACCAGCTCACTGGACAGATCCACTCCTGACACACACACACACACACACATCAACAATGGCGTCTATAACATCACAGCTGATGCTTACAGCACCATCAGCACTACACTACTGACAAACAAGAGTGCTTAACTGCACTGAATGTGCACTTGTTACCCCTGGGAGATATCAGCAGGAAACATGGTGTTATGCTGATGATACTCAGCTCTATATTTCTTCGCGGCCCAGCGAAACATACAAATTTGAACGGAATACATAGTCGATATAAAAAACTGGATGACGAGTAATTTCTCACTGCTAAATTCTGAAAAAACAGAGGTGTTAATTATCAGACCTAAAACCTCCGCATGTAATAACCTAGAACACTGTCTAACACTTGATGGCTGCTCTGTTAATTCTTCGTCATCAGTTAGGAACCTAGGTGTGCTATTTGATAGCAATCTTTCGGTAGAAAGCCACTTTTCTAGCATTTGTAAAACTGCATTTTTCCATCTCAAAAATATATCTAAATTACGACCTATGCTCTCAATGTCAAATGCAGAAA
>NW_015665830.1:4530-28002 GCF_001515625.1 Sinocyclocheilus rhinocerous | reverse complement strand
TTTGTCCTCCTCCTCCCCCTCCTTCATCAACTCTAACAGCTGACGACTTTGCCACATTCTTCATTAATAAAATTACAAAACTCTACATATAATAACCTAGAACACTCTCTTAGACTTGATGGCTGCTCTGTCAATTTTTCGTCATCAGTTAGGAACCTAGGTGTGCTATTTGATAGCACTCTTTCGTTAGAAAGCCACGTTTCTAGCATTTGTAAAACTGCATTTTTCCATCTCAAAAATATATCTAAATTACGACCTATTCTCTCAATGTCAAATGCAGATCATGCGTTTAATGCGTTTATGACCTCAAGGTTAGATTATTGTACTGCTTTATTGGGTGGTTGTTCTGCACACAAACTCCACAAACTCCAGCTGGTCCAAAATGCAGAAGCTAGAGTTCTTACTAGAACCAGGAAGTATGACCATATTAGCCCGGTTCTGTCAACACTGCACTGGCTACCTATTAAACATCGTATAGATTTTAAAATCTTGCTAATTACTTATAAAGCCCTGAATGGTTTAACACCTCAGTATTTGAACGAGCTCTTGTTACATTATAGTCCTCCACGTCCGCTGCGTTCTCAAAACTCTAGCAATTTGATAATACCTAGAATATCAAAATCAACTGCGGGCGGCAGATCCTTTTCCTATTTAGCGCCCAAACTCTGGAATAACCGACCTAACATTGTTCGGGAGGCAGACACACTCTTGCAGTTTAAATCTAGATTAAAGACCCATCTCTTCAACCTGGCTTACACATAACACACTAATACGCTTCTAATATTCAAATCCGTTAAAGGATTTTTAGGCTGCATTAATTAGGTCAACCGGAACCGGGAACACTTCCCATAACACCCGATGTACTTGCTACATCGTTAGAAGAATGGCATCTACGTTAATATTAGTCTGTTTCTCTCTTATTCCGAGGTCACCATTGCCACCAGATCCAGTCTGTATCCAGACCAGATGGTGGATCAGCACCTAGAGAGGACCTCTACAGCCCTGAATTTCAGCGGAGATCAGGACAACTAGATGAGCCACTAAGACAGTTCCCCAGTAAAGACCTTGTCTCAGACGACCACCGGGACAAGACCACAGGAACCAGATGAGTCCTCTGCACAATGTGACTTTGCTGCAGCCTGAAATTGAACTGCTGGTTTTGTCTGGCCAGAGGAGAACTGGCCCCCCGACTGAGCCTGGTTTCTCCCAAGGTTTTTTCTCCATTCTGTCACCGATGGAGTTTTGGTTCCTTGCCGCTGTCGCCTCTGGCTTGCTTAGTTGGGGACACTTCATTTCCAGCGATATCGTTGACTTGATTGCAAATGATTGCAAAGATACTATTTAAACTGAACTGAGCTGGATGATGACATCACTGAATTCAATGATGAACTGCCTTTAACTGAAAATTAGTGTTTACTATTGTCATTCTGCATTATTGACACACTATTTTCCTAATTAATGCTGTAAAGTTGCTTTGACACAATCTGTATTGTTAAAAGCGCTATACCAATAAAGGTGACTTGACTTGATATTACATTTAAAGTTAATACATTTTAGATGAACTAAACTGCAAATTCATTATTATTATAATTTTTTTTTTTAAAATGACACAAGTTTGAATAGAAATGTCATTAAAGTATATTTTAGTTTACAATAAATGCTTGTCAGTACATTCAGCAGTACTTTAGCCATATTTCATAGACAATAAACGTAATTCTGAAAATACATATAAAGATGTACAGAAGTCCCGCTTAAGTGGGTCAACAAAGTTCAAGTAACTGTAATATGTAAATGTAATTTGATATAAACTAATATACTATATATATATATATATATTGATAAATTGATAAACTGTGGCATATTATACCCAAAAATTCTTCATACAGTGGACTACCTGTAAAACTGATAAAAAATTTGGGACCAAAAATTATCCAGACACTTTGACCTGACCATGTTTTGCTGAAGAGTTTTTTCTTTAATTGCTAATGCGACCTTTTTACTCCACAGACTGAACAAAATTAAGCATTGCTTGGTAGTTGGTTGAGCTAAATTGCTATTATCTAATTGTGTACTTAAATTTAACAGCTGTATACTTTTTGGTTGATTGTAATTCATTACATACCTTTCTATCAAAGTTATCTGACATTATCAAGATGAATTTGTTCTCTAACACAGTTTAACTCTGAGTTCTTGTCATATTTTATTACAATTTTCTAAACTATAGTGAATAAACTGTGATAATGTGAGAAACGCTGAAGGTGTGTGAATAAATTTTGGTTTGACTGTATGTCTAAAAGTGTATTGTTTCCCTAATAAGTAGTCTTTTTTTTTAAAGTATGCTAAAGTGTATTTCTTTTTCACAAGGGAAGGCTGATTTGTGTGTGTGTATGTGTGTGTGTGAGTGTATGAAGTGTTTATCTATCATATGTGTCCCTGCAGCACAAAAGCAGTGTTAAGTCGCTGGGGTATATTTGTAGCAATAGCCAACAATACATTGTACGGGTCAAAATTATCCATTTTTCTTTTATGCCAAAAATCATTAGGATATTAAGTAAAGATCATGTTCCATGAAGATATTTTGTAAATTTCCTACTGTAAATATATCAAAACTTAATTTTTGATTAGTAATATGCATTGCTAAGAACTTCATTTGAACAACTTTAAAGATGATTTTCTCAATATTTAGATTTTTTTGCACCCTCAGATTCCAGATTTTCAAATAGTTGTATCTCAGCCAAATATTGTCCTATCCTAACAAACCATACATCAATGGAAAGATTATTTTTCAGCTTTCAGCTTTTCCATTTATCCATTTATACAGCTTTCAGATGATGTATAAATCTCAATTTCCAAAAATTGACCCTTATGACTGGTTTTGTGCTCCAGGGTCACATTTATGTCTCTTCATGCAGTAACTGTAGTGTCTTCTGAAACTATCACACATGACGATGGTTTGATATGTTGTCTGTGTCAGCGCTGATCATGTGAACACAGATGTGAAGGAACCACTGGTCTGCTGATGGTCTCTCACCTCTCCGGCTCTGCAGAGCTGACAGCGGCGGTGTGGACACCTTCATGGCCAGTCCATACGCTCCTCTGAACGAGTGACTGTCCCTCACGATGAAGGAGCCGGGCTCTCTGTCCTTCAGGACCGTGATAGCTGCGTGAGAACAGAGAGAGGTCAGATGAGCGTCGAACACCGCAGCTGTCCATCAGCCGTCACGATGGGATCCGTACCTTGTTCCCGAGCGATGTCGGGCTTGTACCAGTATTTGGAGGTGTCCTGGACGAAGCTGACGGTCAGCCGGTCTGAGGGCAGGACGCTGGGGAAGGGGATGCTGAGCGAGGAGACGCTGTGAGGACTGGAGAAACCGCTGGGAGACGCCGAACCCTGCGACAGCTCGCCGTCAGACTCCAGTGCCTCCAGCTTCTCCTCAAAAGGCTGCTGCAGGACTCGGGCTCTCGGGCCGCTGAGAGGAGAGCTGTGGGCGTTCGGAGCGGGCAGAGACGGGCCGGAGGAGGACGGGGCGAAGCTCACGCAGTCTGCAGACCTGCAGCAACAACAAACAACACTCTACTGTCATCATCAACAACTCAACAAATCTCACATTAGTTTTCACATCAGATTTTGACAGAATTAAAATCATTCAGAGCTACAATCTGATCTTACAGGGTTCATGAAATGCATTTTTAAATTATTTTAATATGTTTCCTGAGGTGCACTCATAATCTTCAGGGCCGTTTACACATCATCATTTTCAACTAAAAATGGAAAGCTTTTCATGCATTTTGGCCGTTCATTTACACGACAATGGTGAATTAGGGGCCTGACAACACACACTTTTGAAAACCGGTTTCAAAGTGCAAGTTTTTGAAAACGATATATTTTTGCGGATCCATGTGAAAGGGGAACCTTTTTGTCTGTACGTGAAACTTATCAAAAACACAAACGAAATACTTAATAACGTAAAGTCATAATTTCAATATAGACAGTGATTTTCTACCCCATATTTCTCCTCTGATTTGAAGGCTCTGTTCAGAGGGGCGTGTCTGCTGTCTAACATCACTGAATATGAAATAAGCATTACACAGGGAACTCTCTTGAAAACGTTTACTGCATTTTTACTACAACAGCTGCCAAGATGAACTAATCATGACGTCACGATTCTCCCGATTTCAAATCCAGGTGTTTCAGAAGGGTAGAAATGAATAAATCATTTTTTTTTTAAATGGGGAGTTAATTTTAAGCTCAGAAACTTGAAGTATGTTGAAGAGCTTTCTTAATCTTCATTTTATCAATTGTCTCCAGTAGAGCTGCTTTACAGCTAAAACTGAATTTGTTTCATACCTGATGAATTTTACATCATGAACACTGTCATTTCCCTGCTTATGAATGTGAAGCTGCTTTGAACCATCTGTATTGTATAAAGTGCTGTAGAAATAAATGTGACTTTACTGTCACTGGACTACAGAACGTCTAAAGGGACACAATTTTTGGTCTTATTTACCTACCTTGATTTGAAGGAGGCTAGTAGAACCATTTTAGTTTTATCTCTAGTGATAAAAGGTTTATTTCACAAAAATTATACCTTGCAGATGCAACATGTTAACATTTAATTTTAAAGGTATGCAATATTCCAATGTATTAATCAAAGCATGGCATCAAATACACCCAGTCTGGACTGAGACCAGAACATCCAGTGACCCTGAGTAAAACCAGTCTGGACCAGAGAAGACAGGTCAGGATTTCAGCTATGGAAATCTGTCTTCCGCAGTTCTTTCTTTCTGTTAAACCTGGCACTGTGTCATGAATGCATGAATGAATGAATGAATGAATGAATGAGTGCAGCTGTACCGGTCAGAGAAGGCCGTGACTCCAGTGATGTACGGTCTGTGATGCTGGAAACCTTCATTTGAAGCTCCCATGAATCCTGCATTCTCTCTCATATCTGAAAGAACAACATGAACACGATGCACTCACATCTGCTCACATTCACAGGACAACACTGAATGTGAGGCGTGTGTCACTGAATTCACAGCTAAACATGCAGTGAGACGCTGTGTCTGTCACTCCATCACGATCAGCTCAGCCAATCAGGTGAGTTTGGGGGCGGAGCTAATCGGACAGATGGGATGTGTTTTGGGATGCTTCATTGAAGTTGCATTCGGAGACACACTTCACACACTTTAATTCATCTAAAGCGTGAACCATGAGCACACATGTGGTGATGCCAAACACAAAACGAGTAGACACACAGTTTATATTTCACTTACTGGTGTAAAATTAGTAAATTAACCAGAAAATCCAGCAAACTAGTGAAGAAGAACTAACACATTTATTTCTGTCATGCTAATAAAGCATTCTGAATTTAACACAAACCAAACTGATCAAATTCACTCACTAGATAGTCATCATAAGTAGCTATAAATATCTTTTGATAAATATCTTAAATATCTTATTTTAGTGAATTGTGTGATTTACCGTGTTCAGCTCTACAGGATCCAAATGAAGGAGACGGCGTCTGTCTGAACGCTGAGTAGCCCATCATGCTCTTCACTGGAGACAGAGATCAAGACACACACACACACACACACACACACACACACAGAGTGTGTGTGTGTGTGTGTGTGTGTGTGTGTTACCGTATGGAGTGGGTGGTGTGATGGGGAAGGTTGGTGTTGAGGGCATCATGTCACTGCCAGTGTCCAGTGAACTGTGAGACGAGTATTGCACACTATCTGCTCTGAACACCGCTGCATGCTGCACACACAGACACACACACACATACAGTCACTGGACAAACCTAGCAACACACCCAATACAGGAATAACAAAGTTATTATTGATTGTGACTTTGTGCACTGCACTTACAACAAATAAACACTGTGAGGTAAAACGGAAAGTAAATATTAAATATTATGCACTATTTCCAAATTGAATAAGCAAATCTGTGAGACTGATCATGTGACTCTTTGTATGAGACCCTTGCCATTTTTGCCATTAAAGCAAAAAAACAAAAAAAACAAAAAAAACACTAAGGCAATCTGAAATTCATGCAAAATTTTCAATTCAACTTTTCACAAAATAACTGTTTTCTATGTGAATATCTGTTAAACTGTAATGTATTTCTGTGATGCGCAGCTGTATTTTCAGCATCATTACTCCAGTCTTCAGTGTCACATGATCTTCAGAAATCATTCTAATATGCTGATTTGCTGCTCGAGACACATTTCTGATTATTATCAATGTTGAAAACAGTTGTGCTGCTTAATATTTTTGTAGAAACCGTGATACATTTTTTTCAGGATTCTTTGATGAATGTAAAGCTGAGAGTGTGTGTGCAGTGAATGAGAAGCATTTGGTGACATACTTTGACAATCCACTAGTGCAGGGCTATTCAGTTAGTTTAACAGGCAGGGTCTAGTACCAGCAAACAGTAGCAAACAAGGTAATCCAAAACAGGCGAAGGTCAGGGCAGGCAGCAAGCAATCATCACACAGATAAACAGTCCAAGATCAAAAACACAAGGGCAAAGCAAGGCAAGGAAACACAGAAAACATGGGAACTAGGAAAACATTACAGACTAACAACCATCAGCGTCATACCTGTCAACCCTCCCGTTTTTCTCAGGATTCTCCCGTATTTTACCATTCTATCCCGCTATCATCCCGTTTAAATATTTTCCCGTATTTCTCCCGTATTTTCAATCTTTCTATTAAAAAAAATCCCACTGGGTGTATTTTATATGTTTGCTACATTCGCCTCCGGTAAAACTCCCGTAATTTGTATGGCCCAAACAAAGAACTTATACTGACTTCTATACTGGGCTTCTATACTCTTTGGCCCAAACCTCATTATATGAATAATCACATCAACATATTCCAAGGTTGTCCAGTTGCCAGATCTTGTATGAAACACTCACACAATCTCACACAATCAACACACAGATTTCAACCTATCTGTCCCCTCAACTTGGCAACCTACAGCCCAGTGATGCTACTGATATAGTTAGTACCGCGGGAAGGAAACAAGGATCACTGGTAGAAATAAGAGGAGAAGACTCAGGTGGTGCTCCAGTGAAAAAACTAACTAAATATACATGTAAATTGAGATATAGCTTACACTTCAAAAGGTTATGGTTTAATTGAGTAAATATGAGCGCTGCAAGTTTCAAAGTCAGGTGCTACTGCTTTGTTTACTGCAGTTACCAGGGAAACTGCAATATTCCTGGTGAAAAGCGCCACCTTAATATTATAATTTTATAATAAAATAATTTTATTATAAAAGCGGTCAGTGTGTGTGTGTGTGTCACCTGTGTGTGCGGTGCAGCAGCGGTCAGTGCGTGTGTGTGTGTGTGTGTGTGTGTGTGTGTGTCACCTGTGTGTGCGGTGCAGCAGCGCTCAGTGTGTGTGTGTCTGCTGTGTTCAGGTTCAGTGTCCAGGCCGTCTGTTCTCGTGCTCCAGTGAGCTCCGTCATGTCACTCGACTTTGGGCTCATAATGAATCTGTGCTCTGATGAGATATGAACACACACACACACGCACGCACGCACGCACGCACACACACATGCACACAGACACACACACACACACACACACACACACTTGTTACTTAGTTACTTTTTATTGAAAGCATTACCTAACTTTAGCATTACTTTTTTTCACCTGGGCTGGGCTTGCTTATTTATTTTTTAATAACAAAAAATCCAAAAGTTATATTTTTGGCAATTGTGAGGGTTTTTCCGCACCAAAAGTGAAATGAATAATCCTCAGGCTGAAAAAAATATGTCTGCACTTACTCCTGTAAAATGTTTAAATCTCAATTTTACATTTGAGATTTTAAAGTTTTAAAATATAAAGGTAAAGGTTTCAGAATTTCAATAAATTGACCCTTATGACTGGTTTTGTGGTCCAGGGTCACATATATGCGTGTACAAATACACACAGTTATCACTCAGTACTTAATCCATAAATACACTGTAACAAATAATAACCAAATCTCCCTTTTACAGTCATAAGGGTTTGAATAAAATGAGGAGGAGTAAATGATGACAGAATGATCAAGATTGGGTGAATTAACACTTTTCTCAGGCTTTAGGTGTATTACTCCACAGCAGAAGTGATCTCACCCGTCTGACGAGTCTGTGTGTTTGCTCCGCTGAAGCAGCTGGGTTTGGTGGAAACCGGCACGAAGGTGGGATCCAGGTCCAGGATGAGCTGGTTGAGCTGATGGATGGAGTTATCGATGTCCAGCGTCAGAGAGCTGAACTCCTCGTCGTGTTTCTTCTCCACGTCTTGGCTCTGAGAGACGGAGGGGCTCGACAGACAGCTGCTCTGCACTGAAACACCAGAAACCACCGCCTCATTCAGTAAAGTGCTCTTTTATACTCATCCAATCGAAAATCATGAATTCTGCTTTAAACCTGATTCTGGTTCAGTTTGAATAAAAGCAAATAACTTTCCCTATAGAAAAAGCAGAAGAAACAGTTTTGTTTAAGTTGTATTTTGTCTTCACATCAGAGTGTTGATGTGCAGAAGACTAGTGTTACTGACTGCTGAAATTATGTATTATTTTGGTGGGAATTCTTTAGGTATAAGAGAGAAAATATGATGCATATTATAAAACAAATCACAATAAACAGCGTGTTAACCTGCAACTGTTACCTTAAAGAGTTGCTACCTGATTTAACATATCATTTTTTTAAGTTGTGTTGGTAGTTTAGTTGCTATATTTAGTATTTTTTTAGTGCATTAAAGCCTTTCAAGTTAGATTTTATTTCTACTAATTAAACTAAATTAAACACTAACAAAATGTTTTAGTTTTATCTTAAAAGAAGAAAGTTACTTTTATATAATTTATCTTGTGTTTATTGTAAAATTAAGTTGTAAAAAGCCAAAAAATGATTTTATTAACCTGCACAGAGTAACTTTTTTGCTTGTGATTAAAGAAAATCTATCAAGTATGGTCTTTATAATTAATATCATGTATCTTTTTACCTCGTATAAATACATTTGTGTTTGGGAAAATTTAGAATAATTAAATTAAATTAAATTAAATACAGTATATTAAAGGGATAGAACATTTTTCATTCGATAAGACTACAAACAGCTGACAAAAACATCAAAAATAATCCAAAGTAATCCAGCCACATATGTGTTTAGAGCTGTTTAAACGCTGCTTGATCTGTGCAGATTTCTCACCTGATTCAGACCAGAATACTTTTTCACTGGAGGAAGCATTATTATGGATTATAGACTTATATTTAATGAGTTAAAAACGTCTTAATGCTGGATGTGTTTCAGCTTTTGTCTTCTCCAGATGTTAACTGATGGACTGGAGTGCTGTGGATTACTTGTGGATTATTGTGAAGTTTTTATCAGCTGTTTGGACTCTCATTCTGACGGCACCCATTCACTGCAGAGCATCCATTGGTGAAATATAGTTTGAGAGAACCTAATCAATGTTAGATTTGTGTGTGTTACATAGAGAATTGTGTGTTGTGTTTTGCAAAAAGTGTTTTATGAAATTGAAAACTGAGTCAAAGTCTGAGAATTAGTGGTTTTGCAGACAAGTAAAGATTGTGTGTGTAAGCAGCTGAAAAAAGACTGTAAAGTAGTTTGTTCTGCTCACCAGCGGGTTTAGGCAGCAGCTGCTGCATGCGGCTGTGGAAGCGCTGCTCTGTGGCGTCCTCCTCGGGCAGGTACAGGTACTGCTGAGCGGCGACCAGCTGCTGCTGATGGACCCAGGTCTGCGTGGAGTATCCAGCGTGCTGGAACACATGAGGCTCGTCTGCGCCAAAGCCGTCGGACAGCAGCGAGTTCTGGCTACTCTTGTGATAGGACGAGGAGAGCGTGCCCAGACTGTCCACGCTGTGCAGGTCGTGCCGTGAGGCCAGCGCTTCGTCGTCCAGGATGTCGCTCTCGCACTCCTTCGGTGCGTTCTCGTGGCTCGGCGGCGGGCCCAAGAGCGGCGGCTCCGTTGCGGTGCAGCCTCGACTGGTCTCGTCCAGGCCGAAGCCACTGAGCAACCGCTTGAGCTCCACACGCTCCTGCTGGCTGGGCTGCGGGGTTCTGGGCCAGCCGTCGGTGCGCAGCGAGGCACTGGACAGGCCCGAGTCGCTGCTGGCCGAGAGCGTGTGGTCGGGGCTGGAGGAGAGCGTGCCACTCCTGCTGCCATTCTTCCTCACCGAGCATCGGTCCAGCGTGAGAGCAGGAGACTGGAGAGGAGTCGCTAAAGAGAGAAGAGATGAACGTGACTCACTGATCACAAACACGACACTGCATGATGGAAACAATCAATCAACATTTATTTATATAGCACATTTAAAACAAGTGCTAAACAAGTGCTTTACATGTTTAAAAATTGCTCAGACAGACACAATACACAACAATATCCATCAGATGAACAAGATGGCGCCGCAAATGGCAGCCAGGAAATGGCAGCCAGCATATGGCAGCCAGGACGCTGAGCTCCGCGATTCTTCTATTGTTTTTGTTTGTTTGTTCTGTGTTTTGTCATTCTTCTTCTATAAGTTTTACCAGACGAACTCCTTAATTAATCTTTCATAATTATACAATCGTCATCACAACTAACATAGTTATATTTATATTAAACTGCACAGTTTGTAAATAACATATCTGCAAACTAATAAACATATCTGTACATTTATCTAAACAATTACATTTTTTTCCTATACTTCTATTTCTGTATATAGTACATTATTCAATTTTTCTTTTTTTTATTATATTAGTGTTATATTACATCCCTACTGTGTTATTCCTATGTATGTCTGCACTATCATGTATGTCTGCACTATGTTTGTACTTTCTTCTACACTGGAAGCTCCTGTCGTCAAGTCAAATTCCTTGTGTGTGTAAACATACTTGGTAATAAAGCTCTTCTGATTCTGATTTTGATTCTGAGTATCCATCACTGTTCAATGTCCCAAAAGCTAGGGGCAACTGTATGCCACGGTTGCCGTGATTTTTCCAAGTAAGACATGTTCCTGGATCAACATAACTGTCCAAAAATACAGACTTAACCCAATCCCAATCCCTACCCCTAAACCTAACCCTACTATAATTTATTCCTAAAATCAGAGGGAAATGATAGCTGATTACCAAGGTTGTAGAAGCACCTAATCCTGATCGTAAGCCTAAAACAGATATTTCCTGAAAAGTTATCCCTCAATTCTGATTGGTTGATAGGAATGTTGTTCCATGATCCAGGAACATGCTGTACTTGGTGAAATCACGTTCACCGTATGCCACAGAGTAAAGGTGTGTTTTCAACACACGGAGACTTTTTTGAACGGAGACTATTCCAAAGATGTGGGGCTGCCACAGAAAACGCTCGATCTCCTTTGGTTTTCAGCTGTGTTTTGGGAACATATAAAAGAAAACTCTGTGAAGATCTTAGAGGTCTAGCTTAGAGGTCTAGCAACACAATCCTGCTGTAACAGACATGAAATGTACTCCGGAGCAAGGCCATGCAAACCTTTAAAAACCATTATCAAAACTTTATATTGGACTCTAAAATCAACAGGAAGCCAGTGCAGCGAAGCCAGCACCGGAGAAATGCTGGACCTTGTGCCAGTCAACAGTCTAGCTGCAGCCGTGAGAGCAGATTCTTAGACAACCCTAAATATAACGAGTTGCAATAATCCAATCTGGATTAAATAAAAGCATGAATCACGGTTTCCATGTCCTCAAAAGTCAAAATTCTCTTTAATTTGTCAATGATTCATAATTGATAGAAGCTACTTTTAACCACAGCATTGACTTGTCTATCAAACTTCAACTCAGAGTCAAAGATTACACCAAGGTTTCTTACTTGAGTGTTGACATTAGTGGCTAAGGAGCCTAGATGTACAGAAAGCTCTTTGGCTAACTTTGGACGGCCTAAACTCACCACTTCCGATTTAGACTCATTGAGCTGCAGAAAACTAGAAGCCAACCATGCCCTTATTTCATCCAAACACTCAAACAAAGTTGAAATATTAAATATCATATACTTGCAAAGTATATGTAATAATATTACAACAAACAAGGATCCTTGAAACAAACCAACAAGCAATCCTTGAAGCAAGGATCATTGTGAAGCAACTCATGCTGTTCACTGTCATCCACCACATGAAAAGTGCATTCAATGTGCGTGAATTAAAGTGTAACTGCATTTTTGGTATTGCATCTTTGCTCCAAATTGATGTTTTGTTGTTTTCTTCCTGTCTGGTTCTTCCTGTGGTTCTGGTTCCTCCTTCAGTGTGTCTGGCTCAACAACACACATGGGACAAACTACATGCATCTCTGCAAAAGACAGCACTCTACCACTATTATCTGACGGTTTGCTGTAACCCGTGGACTGGCATACAGACAGACACAGAGCTCAGGACAGTGATGGTGCAGAGATGTTGAATTTCTGTGAGCTTTGAGTCACTTCAGCGTGTGCTTGTGAAAACAGGGCCTGAAATCTGCTGCAGGAATTCTCCTCAGAATGGGGCGTCTGTTTGTGCTTGATCAACCCCTCGTCATTAAAGGAGCTGGAACTTGTTTCCAAGAATATGTTTTATGCAAAACAGCTGTGGGGGACCTGTGATTGTGGCCAGACTATTCCTGTGTTTGTGAGTTTGAGACGGGTGTGAATTCTGCAGCGCACATGAAGTCCTGCCATGAGCCTCACCGCAGTCAGAAAAAGATGCATGGACTCTCGGGGTGGTTTCAGCGTGTGTGTGTGTGTGTGTGTGTGTGTGTGTGTGTGTAAAACAGCAAAGCCACAGTACAGAAAAAGACACAGACTGAATGTTGCCCAACTATGCAAAACAACAAATCATTTAAGGCGAGGTCAGGCAGCAGATGTGATATATCATAAAACTGAAGGAAGGTTACCTGTGCTTTAAAAAGACAGTGGGGTTGTACAGTAGGTAGGGGTGGGTGATATAGCGGTAAACACAATTAACCGGTAGAGATTTTGGACTATTGTCTCTATCGCGGTTACATGCTCATGTGACATTGCTGTGCTACATGGTCACGAAAACTTATCGTTTGCACGCGTTTTAAGCATTGTGATTTAAAAACTTGATTTTAAGCCGCTTGAAACGCAATCAGCAGCGAAAGAGAACTCATTAGGCTATCTAAGATTTGTGAAGATGGTGCTCATAGAGCGTGGGAGTATTGAACGGAGCTATTTTTGCCGCTTTATAGGCCTTGAACGGTTAAATACACAGACTTGTATGGCAAAATGCCTGTCTTTTCAAGTGAAAGCAAACAGCTGAGAAAGAAAACATGTAGAGTGGATCCGGGTAGCTCTTAAAGTGACAGCAGTCTAATATTCCTGCTGTCTGTCATTCATGTTCATCAAACAACAAAAGACAAAATCTCTCACTGCTCTTGACTAAATCACTTTTTGTAACCAAAGACCCTACTTTTCTTTTTATGCCATGGATTCATGAACTGCTGTTGCTAGTTTAAAAGATGTGACTAAGCCTTGTTTGGACACATGTTTGAAACTAATTTAAAAACTAACACCAATTTGGTTACGTGAATGATTAAATGACTCACTGATAAAGACTTCTCTAACTTGTTTCATTCCCTAAATAATCAGAATTTTTTAATGAACCAGTTGAGTAAATGATTCAACGACTCACTCACACAGTCATTTGTTGCCACCCACTGGTGTAATAGTGCAACCTGCAGAAAGAATCACTGTAGAATCAATTAGACGGTTATATGAGAACTCCTAAACAGCAGATTTCAGGACCAGAACTTACAGTTGTGTGTATTTAAAACAGGATACATACAATACCCAAGTACAACTCCTATTTTTGAACCTAATTAAGTTGCTGGACACACTATAATATAAAACAAGTAATAAACATTTGTTCTTTTGTTTCTTTATTGTTAGTGTAATATACAATATGACAGTAAAACATGTTCCTGATAAACAAACAACAAACTCTGGAGTATCTTTGAGGTGATTTGAGCGTGTCTGTGTAGCCAGAGCTCCTTCAGCATCATATAATCTCAAGCACATGTCCTCCCTTTTATAAATAAGCATTAAAATCTTCCTACCTTCTGCAGTGCAGATGTTCTGGTAGGAGTTCCATTTAGAGAATGAATCTGTGCTCATGTAGTCGACGGTCACATCTGGGCCGTTGTGCCAGCGCTCTGAACCTGAGTGAACAACAGACTGATGGATAACAGCTACACCGCCGGCCCTCATGTGTGTACAGCACTGCCAACAGCACATGACATGTGGAGAAACTTCAGCATTACCTGACAACAACACAGAAAAACCCACCTGAAATTCTTTCTGGGCCATCAGAGAACACCAACTCCACTTTCCCATAATCTGGAAATCTGGCATCTGAAATTGAAACAGCAGAATATCAACACAACTTCATTTTCATTTCAAATAAACTCAGTGCTCCTGAATGGGTCGTTGTGTCTGTAGTGGTCAGATGGCTGACCTTTGTTAGCGTGCTCCATGTCGTCTTTCTGAAACACGAGGCTGTAGGCCTGAATGGCACCCGTGTGAAACTGAACTCTGAATATAACGTCTCGCTCAGACCGGCTGCTCTTATGGAAGCATTTCACCTGCAAACAGAAGACAGAATATTGATATGCAATGGTGAGAAAAGCACAGTATTCTTCACTGAGATAAAGGCACGGATGAACGGGATGCTGAAGTGCTGCTCTGATCACCAAATCACTGAACGTCTATCTAATGTCTTTCGTTTTCCTCCATTACGTTCACTTTCATTCTTCATCTTCATTCTTCACTTTCTTCTTTATCTCCTTTATTTTATCAAGCATCTACATCATTTATAAACACAAAGCACTCAAACCTGTTCTGTCTGTTCATACTCTGGATTTATATTCTAGAATGTAGTCTAGTCTTAGTTTAGTCTTTAGTCTAAGCAGTCATTGTTCAGTATGCTGGCATGATTAAATGATGAAAAAGTGCATGAATTCTTTCTGTGGTTGCAGTTACACACTTGTTATTGACAAACGTGTATCCTAAATGTTTATTTGGTGTTTATTCAGGGTTTGTTTGTACCAGAATATCTCCCTTCAGTAGCTGTGCTGGTTCGAGGGCGATGCAGATCCTGTCTCTGTGAGCGGCTCCAACGTGACTGCAAGATATGTTCAGAAGTCTCAATCAAACCAGGGTTTTTATCATTAACTGAAAGTAAAACTTGAAAAATGTACATTGCCTGAAACAAATTAAACATTGAACTATAATAAATCAATACGCCCCGTGAGCAACAAAGTGGTTGCCGAGCAACACACAAACATAAACAAAGGTGTTTGTTACTTTGTAGAGTCATTTACAACAGCTTCGAACGCGGCTCAGCCAATCAGAATCAAGCACCGGAACTATCCGTTTTATTAAAAAAAAAAAAAATTATTTCAGCTAGTGGCCAAGGCAACATTTCTCATTTTCACTTAATTTATGTGGCAAAGTACTAAAACAACTAGAACTAAATCAAACTTAATAAAAACGATGTAGACATTTGAATAAATAAACAGAAAAAGAACAAAAAAAACAATTAATAAAATGAATAAAAACAACAAAATTGCTAAAACTTTAATTAAAATAAAAATGAAAACGGAAAAGACAAATAAATTCTAATTCAAAATATTAACAAAATACTATAATAGCATATCAATGATACAAAAAGAACACTGAGCATGAGATATTAAATCAAACCAGAATGTATATACTCAGTCATTAATATGCAGTGATGAAGCTATTCAGAAGTGAATGAACTCACTAGACTCCAGAGACATAGACCACCTGCATCCCCTGATACACCTTCAGATACGGCTGACACACTGCAAAACATCACGATGCAAGAGAAAGAACGGGTTATTCCTAAAACGGCTCCAGTTCTGGCTGTTGTAGCACTGGATTTCAGGGTTAAATACGTCTTTGCAGCACTTTCTTCTGTTGTGAACTAACTCGAACACATGATGCAGCTCAGAAGAGCACTGACCTCCTGCAAGGTCGAAGTGAGGGATGCCATGAATGATGATGCAGTGGAGGAAGAGAGGAGACGTGTTCATCTTGATGGAGCCGCTCAGGAGACTGCTGAGGATCCACACGTACCTGAACAAACAGCAGAGCTTCATCTGACACAGAGTTATCAAGTGTGCTCATTTATCAGGTATTCGGTCCTTCTTACATCAAGACAATTGCAATTATATTTACTTATATATGCACTCAATCTACTCCATCTTCTGTCGTCTGATTGATAGTTTAGAGTGTTTTATCCAGTCAAAGCTCTTTTAGTGTAATTGCTTCAGCTGGAGCTTCTCGTGTCAAATCTGTACTGATTTTTATCAAGTAAGCGTCAGAATAACTGCAGTAATATCTCCAGATGAACTCTTACTGGACTGAAGCAGCTCAGCTTTACTTGATTCTCCATCAATCATGTTTTAGAGTCTCAAATCTGATCCTCAGGATCTTTTGAGGAGCGTTTGTTTCCAGCAGCTTTACTTTCACTGTTCCTCAGCGGAGGAATGATCTTCACAAGCCTCCAGAACATCTCACATCTTCTGAGGAGCCTTTATTTCTTCAGCTCTCAATCACTGCATTATATGTTTGGAGCATTTCAATCTCATTTTACTGAGATAGATTATTGAAGATATAGAGACGACGACTTGTATTTAGATCATTTTAAGTCAGTATCTGCTCTACTGTTATAAAGATCTCACTGATTTACATTATACAAGCATCAGAATATCATCATATAAATATCAGCATCTGCAGCAAATTCCATATTTTTACTCAGTTTAGGCCAATATATGTGTAAACGCAAAGAAATACTGATAATGTAAGAAGAACTAGCGAAGAAAGACTGATCAGATCATCACACAGAAGAGCGTGTAGAGCTGCAGGACGTGTGTTTGAAGTGAATCACCTCTTCTGAGACGGCGTCATCAACGCAGAAACCTTGTCATCATAGAACTTCCTCATGGCGAAGCGATCTAAAGCCTGATCCGCACTGTCAGGACGATACGAACACAGCGTTACATCAGATTACAGCAATCACCAAACACCACAGCAGTTTTAACAAGACGTGTGTTGGGTCTGAAATGCTAAAACACTAGATGATGAAGATGAGAGCAGTCAAAACTCACAACATCAGCTGTGTGGATAAACTGTGGATCATTTATCCTTGCTTTGGCACAAAATACCTTCAACGACTACATCTTTCACATTACATACATTATTTTCTCCCTCAGACACCAAAACCACCAAAACTCAATGTACTTACAGGCCAGTCTGCATATTTCCAAACTCTTTACATAACATAATACAAAACGGAATAAAACAGATATTTCCTACATTTCTACAGTAATCTCATATTTAAATATATTCCAAATCTAAAAAACATGAAATACTATGCAGCTGAACACCTACACGCCTTTCAGTTTCATTACCTTCCATACAAAAGTGGAAACTTATGAATAATATTGTGCTGTAATGTAAACATAGAGTGTGTAACATTTATTGCAGTGAATCTGAACAGTACAGAGTGTCATTATTGTTCTTGTTACTAATGCTGCCTGATTTTAACTTATTTTTTTATGTCATTATGAGTGAAAAAGTGTGTTTGTTGGTTGACAATCTTTGCTAAAGTTATGAAGGGTTTATTTGAAACTGTATGAACTATTTTGATACATTTTGAATGAAATTAGCTGCTGTGCCAAACTGAAAGCTGGCCAGGAGAAATGTGTGAAGAGTTTAGAAAAAGTGACAAAAGTATTGAAAAATGGGCGATAAGCAATAATGATAAGCAATCACAAATATAATTTAATATCTCGGAATCAAATTAATATATAAATTTATACCAAAATAATAATAATTTTCATAAGTTAAATCAGGTAGAAAGAGCTCTTTAAGGTAACAGTTACAGCGATGTGGTTCTCTACACCTGAGGTTCCTCTGACAGGAGAACTAAAAATCAGCTTGATGTTAGTGAAGAGAAAAGATCCCGCAGATACAGACACTGGATTGAGCTTGTGTGATGATGACTGAGAGTGAGATCTGTCGGAGCGTGTGAAGAGCGAAGCTACCTGGCAGAGACGTCTGTGAAATGAACAAAGCAGGAGATGACCACTCCGATCCTGCCCTTCCCTCCCTGGTGAATCAGAGAGAGATCACGCATTACTGACACACAACACAGCTCATCCCTGGCCGAGCATGTGGTTTGGTGATAAGGCTGTATCAGATTCTCACCCTGCAGTGAATGACCACCACGTGCAGCAGATCGGCGTTCAGCCAGTCCTCTATGGCCTTACAGATGGAGCAGATCTTATCCAGAGGAGGAGCGTGGAAGTCCGGCCATCCCGTGTCCAGAGTCTGAGGAGACCAGCACATCAACACAGTTCAAATACACACCGATATCATGCTCCAGACTGGATGAGGCTGTAAAAAATTACCGTGATTTTAACGGTAAAAGACTGTAAATATTCTACAGTAAACACCTGTTTATTGGTTAACGGTAAGCTCCCCTACTATATACGGTGAAAAACTGTATTGGACATTACATGTAATTTTACGGTAGTATACCGTTTTTGGAAGTGAAAAAGAACGTATAATTTACAGTGAATAACCATAAGCTGACATTCCCAGAATTCCCTGCGTTACATTTCACATTCAATGTTTTTTTTCATTTAAATAACTATGTTTATTCTTGGTTTATTCTCATCAGTTGTGTACATTAGGATTGTATGTTACATCTGATGTTGATGTTTATTGCATTATTTCAGTTTCATGTGTGTTACCATGATGGTGTTGAGTGAATGACACTGTGCACCTTCTATATATGTTAGTATTGTGATGGGCTTTGGTTCATCATGTGACTTTCTCATCACCACCTGCTTTTGGTGGTTATCAGTGTATTACAAAGCTGCAAAACAGATTTCAGTACTTCAATAGGTTGCTATATTAACATTGTATCAGTTGATGAAAGTACGGTATTGAAATGTAAATTTAAGTTAAATCTGTAAAACCTAAAATGTGAGCCTGCAGCACAAAAGCAGTGTTAAGTCGCTGGGGTATATTTGTAGCAATAGCCAACAATACATTGTATGGGTCAAAATTATACATTTTTCTTTTATGCCAAAAATCATTAGGATATTAAGTAAAGATCATGTTCCATGAAGATATTTTGTAAATTTCCTACCGTAAATATATCAAAACTTAATTTTTGATTAGTAATATGCACTGCTAAGAACTTAATTTGAACAACTTTAAAGATGATTTTCTCAATATTTAGATTTTTTTGCACCCTCAGATTCCAGATTTTCAAATAGTTGTATCTCAGCCAAATATTGTCCTATCCTAACAAAGGCTTATTTATTCAACTTTCAGATGATGTATAAATCTCAATTTCACAAAATTGACCCTTATGACTGGTTTCGTGGTCCAGGATCACAAATGTGGCTACCATATTTTTTATGGTAAAATTCTGGCAACCACAGCTGCCGTTTTTTTATGTTACGGATTTTTTTTTTTACAGTGCACACTACCTTAGGGTTCATCTTAGTGAGCTCCTGCTTTCTCTCTGACAGGTTGATCACCTGGAAAACGAATGATGAAGAGTTAAACAGCATCAGCTCTAGACCGGAAGCCCATGATGCATGACGTAATGACAGAACTTCATCAGAGAGCGTGTCTCCTGTGTGAAAGCGTAACGGATCCTCACCAGATAGTTGTCTGCGTGTTTGGACTTGAGCATGCGCGTGACGTCTCTCAGGTTGCGCAGGTACGTCTCCTCGAAGCAGTCTTGAGGGAAGGACACCGCAATAATGCGCTCCGTCACATAGGTGAGGTCGAGTTCATATCCCTCCTCCATCTGCACACAGGAGACTCAAATCACCCCTGAACTTCAGAAGAGCAGCACAAGAAAGCTCAAGAGAACAAGTATGTGACAGGAGACGGATCTCATGTGCTACACATTCTCCAATGGCATAAAGTTAAACTTTTCTCATGTCACTCAGCAGCTCACAATAGAAAATGAATGGGATCATTAATGTTGCTCTGCCACTGAACAAGGCTTTAATGGAACAGCATCTAAACTGTTTTGAAAGACAATTGCACTTATTTTTACTGAATGTGCACTTGTAGTGTACCTTAAATCTTAGTATACACTGACGTTCAAAAGTTTAGGATCAGCTAGATTTTTTATGTTTTTTTAAAGAAGTATCTTTTGCTCATCAAGGCTGCATTTATTTCATCAAAAACAGAGAAAAACAGTAATATTGTGAAACATTATCACAACTCAAAACAACAGTTTTCTATTTTAAAATACTTAAAAAAAAATACTATTAATACTATTTTATTTTAAAATACTACTTTTTTTTTTTGTTTTTGTTTTTGGAACCTGTAATACTTTTTTCAGGATTCTTTGATGAATAAAAAGTTTAAAAGAACAGCATTTATTCCAAAATAAAAATATTTTCTAACAATATGTCTTCACTATCACTTTTTATCAATTTAACACTGAATAAAAGTATTCATTTCTTCAAATTCTTAAAACTATTTATATATCAAAGTATATATATTTAAAAACTGTACTTGCAGATAATATATTAATGAAATAAAGGCCACTTAAGTGACTTAAAGAGAGAACTCTCTTAACAAAATTAAGTACATTTCTATAAAGTGCACTTTGTAAAATGTCAAATTAAAAATGTTACTTTAAAGTTAATTTTAAATCATTATGTTTTAATAATCTTGTTTTAACGAAGGGCCCTTATTTTGAAGTGTTGACTAATATAATAAAGCACAAGTATACTTGATTAGCTGTAGTTTATCTGTGGTGTGTTAATATATTTAAATGTACTAAATTGCAAATGTGTAAACACATATATATTTAAATACATGACATACAAGTTTGAATAGAAAATTCAAAAAATGCAATATTTTAAAGTCTATTTTTTCTGTAAGAAGCAGGCTACTCTTTTTAAAGTGTACTTCTTTTTCACAAGGGCTAACATATAGCGAGCTTCAGCACTAGTTTAAATTTCTTTCTAAGAATATCTGAAAATCAGCCTTCTGTGATAGTATTAGTAGTGCGTGTGTGTGTTTGTGAAATATCAATGACAAACATCAAGCCGCTTCAGCAATGACAAATGAAAGGAGACATCTGTAAGTTTTGTTTTCTATAAGGACTGTTGGGTGAATATCAGTTCATCCAGCTGTCTTTGTGTTTCCTCCTGTTTATAAAGTGTCCTGTTCTGTGAGAGAAACGACTCATGAGTCAACTGTCCAAATGAGTCAGATCGAATGACAAACAATTTCACACCTTTACACAGAAAAGAACCGATTCAAAGGAACTGATTCATTTCGTGAATCATTTAACCCTTCAAAATGATATTGTAACAAACTAATTCCTGAGTTGAAGTTAAGACATCCGACACCCCACTGGATTTAATCTATTACAGTATCATTCAGATGAGTTGCTATTAACAAATGGAAACCTTTATAAAGTATCCTTCTCCTCGAACATTTGTTAGTTATATTCTTTAGTGTGAGTGGAGAAGAAGTGGAAATGCAGAAATATTTCACAAATGCTTCAGTTCTTCTAAAAGGGAGACCTGATTTAAACTTTGGGTATGCAAGTATATGCAATATATCTGAGTGTTCTGTATATGTTTTCCCCAAAACGTGTGTGTGTGTGTGTGTGTGTGTGCGTGTGTGTGTGTGTGTGTGTGTGTGTGTGTGTGTGTGTGTGTGTGTGTGTGTGTGTGTGTGTGTGTGTGTGTGTGAGACACTAAGACTGACGGGTGACAGCACTTCATACTAACTCAAATACTCTCACATTAGTTGTATATATATAGGTAACACTTCAGTATAGGCACCAATTCTCACTAGTAACCTGTTGCTTATTAGCATGTCTATTATTAATATTTTGGCTGTTTATGAGGCATGATCATAGTCTACATCCTTAACCCTACCCAACAACTAAACTTAACAACTACCTTAATATTAATAAGCAGCAAATTAGGAGTTTATTGAGGCAAAAGTCATAGTTGATGGTTTGTTAATAGCAATAACTGGACCTTGAAATAAAGTGTGACCTATATATTTATATATTATAATACCAATAACTCAATATACTGTTGGTCAGATCATTCAAAACAACAGAAGACGAGTCCACTGACAGCAAATGTGACTGTATGCTGTGTGATTACTTCTTCTGACTTTGCATTCACTGAAATATTTAATATAACTACATATTCATAATATTTCTATACTTTCAAACTCATTATCCGTGCTCACTTTGATTACATGTGTGGTCAAACGCTTGAATGTACCATCGACACTGATATTATAAAGTCTCACGAACTGTAACACGCTGTCAGTGAGCTTCAAAAACTTGGACAACATTTTCAAAGCAAACTGACTGAAAGTCACACTAAAACAAAACATCTTCAGCGCTGATCTGCAACCTCTTCTGAGAAAGAGCTGGAGTTACTGAAAAGCTGAAAGCCCAAGATCATCCGTCTGTTTGGCAGCTGCATGTGTGAAGCAGGAGAACAGAAGGAGCACGATACAGACCGAGGAGGACCTGATTGAGTCATCAGGAGCTGCATGTGCTCATGGAGGCTGTAACTGATGCTAAAGCACTATGTTCTATGACTGTGTCTGATTCATTCATCTGCACTAAATGTGATCCTGGAGCACAAAACCAGTCATACGTAGCACGCAGAGGTGGACAGTAGTGAAGTAGTTTTACTTTACTCAAGTAAATTTAAAAAGTATCTGTACTTTTCTTTGAAAAACTTTTAATTCTCTACATTCCAAAGCATAATGTACTTGTTGCTGCACTACATTTCATAAATAAAAGTTGTTGTTGTTTTTTACCTTTAATACTTAAGAACATTTCAAATGTAGCACTTTCTTGTACTCAAGTAAATCTTTGAATTAGTACTAGAAGTACTCGATTTCTAATGTAATTAAGTATTAAATGATATTTAATAAGAAGCATAGTGCAGTAAAAAGTACAATATTATGCTCTGGAATGTTGTGAAGTAAAAGGTTTCTAAAGAAAAAACACTGATAAAGTACAGACACTTGAAAAGTACTTTTACATCAGAGTAAAAATACCTCTGCACAGGTATATTTGTAGCAATATCCAACAATACATTGTATGGGTCAAAATTATCCATTTTTTTAAAATGCCAAAAATCATTAGGATATTAAGTAAAGATCATGTTCCATGAAGATATTTTGTAAATTTCCTACCGTAAATATATCAAAACTTAATGTTTGATTAGTAATATGCATTGCTAAGAACTTCATTTGAACAACTTTAAAGATGATTTTCTCAATATTTAGATTTTTTAGCTCCCTCAGATTCCAGATTTTCAAATAGTTGCATCTCGGCCAAATATTGTCCTATCCTAACAAACCATACATCAATGGAAAGATTATTTATTCAGCTTTCAGATGATGTATA
>NW_015665830.1:1608-2117 GCF_001515625.1 Sinocyclocheilus rhinocerous | reverse complement strand
GAAAACACACCAGAACACACACCTGAACACACCAGAACACACACCAGAACACACATCTGAACACACACCAGAACACACACCAGAACACACACCTGAACACACCAGAACAAACACCAGAACACACAACTGAACACAGCAGAACACACACCAGAACACACACCTGAACATACACCAGCTCACACACCTGAACACACACTTGAACACACACCTGAACACTCACCTAAACACAGACCAGAACACACACCTGAACACACACCTGAACACACACCAGAATACACACCAGAACACCCTCCTGAACACACACCTTAACACACACCAGAAAACACACCTGAACACAAACCTGAACACACACCAGAACACACACCTGAACACACACCAGCTCACACACCTGAACACACACCTGAACACACACCAGAACACACACCAGAACACAAACCAGAACACACACCTGATGACACACCAGAACACACACCTGAACACACACCTGAACACACACCAGAACACACACC
>NW_015665830.1:0-138 GCF_001515625.1 Sinocyclocheilus rhinocerous | reverse complement strand
CCCCAGAACACACCCCAGCACACACCAGAACGCACACCAGAACACACACCTGAACACACACCAGAACACACACCTGAACACATACCAGAACATACACCAGAACACACACCTGAACACACACCTGAACACACACTTGAA